>NC_081568.1:109030016-109082383 GCF_022355385.1 Mustela nigripes | reverse complement strand
TCTGCTTGACTTATTTCGCTAAGCATGATACGCTCTAGTTCCATCCATGTTGTTGCAAATGGCAAGATTTCATTTCTTTTGATGGCTGCATAGTATTCCATTGTGTATATATACCACATCTTCTTGATCCATTCATCTGTTGATGGACATCTAGGTTCTTTCCATAGTTTGGCTATTGTGGACATTGCTGCTATAAACATTCGGGTGCACGTGCCCCTTTGGATCACAAGGGAAGCAAGGGCAAAAATGAACTATTGGGATTTCATCAAGATCAAAAGCTTTTGCACAGCAAAGGAAACAGTTAACAAAATCAAAAGACAACTGACAGAATGGGAGAAGATATTTGCAAACGACATATCAGATAAAGGACTAGTGTCCAGAATCTATAAAGAACTTAGCAAACTCAACACCCAAAGAACAAATAATCCAATCAAGAAATGGGCAGAGGACATGAACAGACATTTCTGCAAAGAAGACATCCAGATGGCCAACAGACACATGAAAAAGTGCTCCATATCACTCGGCATCAGGGAAATACAAATCAAAACCACAATGAGATATCACCTCACACCAGTCAGAATGGTAAAATCAACAAGTCAGGAAATGACAGATGCTGGCGAGGATGCGAAGAAAGGGGAACCCTCCTACACTGTTGGTGGGAATGCAAGCTGGTGCAGCCACTCTGGAAAACAGCATGGAGGTTCCTCAAAATGTTGAAAATAGAACTGCTCTATGACCCAGCAATTGCACAACTGCACTTCTTAATGATGCAGATGATCCTTTCATTAGCACATATTTAACAGCTTGGTAACTGGTGAGTACTCTGGGCCTTCCTATGAAATAAATCTGTTGGAGAACTTGTCTGTATATAATATGTTCCTGATTATTTTAACTTCTTGCACCTGAAATTTCAGCCATTTCAGTTTTGCTCAGTATGAGCCATTGCTTTCTCCAGACTTCCAGAAGCCAACCTAGATTGAGTTTCATTATTATATAGAGTCTTTGCCAGAGTGTGAAATTCTGTGCCCTGAGAAATGCTCCAAATTGGAAAAACAAACAAACAAAAATAAATAAAATAAAAACCTCTTCCTTCGTTTTGTGTTGTGGCCCTCTTGATCAGGCATCTTCAAAATCCAATATCAAGGACCAGCTCATGCTAAGTTAATGTGCATGCTGGTTAATCTTTATAACTTCTCTTGTGTTCTAGTCCTTTTCTTCTCTTATAAGGCTTAACATGGGCCAGGTTGGGTTTTGTGACCAAACCCTGGTTATTATCATGGAATTTAAGATCCTTAGGGGAACTTCTCTTGCATTCTCAAAAAAAAAAAAAAAAAAAAAAAAAAAAAAAAAAATATTTTTTTTCTTCAAAAAAAAAAAAAAAAAAAAAAAAAAAAAAAAAACAACTGTATTGTCTTCCTGCAAAGAGAGACTATTCTTCTTATATAAATAATAAGGTATATATTTCAGCAAATATTATATACTTCCTTCTGAGATAATTACTGTATTAGTAGTAACAAAAATACCTCACTGTGATTGAATTTAGATAATCTTACATTTTACAAACTGCCAATAATTTTACAATAACTATTCTATTTTTGGTTGAAGCTAAATTACTATACTTCCTCTTGTGTTATTTTTAATGAATCTCTGAAATACTATTTTAATGAACTTACATAGGCAATATTTTTGTTTAGTTTTCTCATTTTAACATTCAAATTAATGCCTAAAGTTACCTAATAATCATAAATAAGTTCCCAGTAGAATGAATACCAAATGCTAAAGATTCTGTTTAATAACAAAGATGTAATACTCTTGTGGGTGGCCTATAGTTAACAATCTTCTCTTGGTCTACATACAATTAATTACTTCTAGTGGATAATCCTGTAATACAAATCAGTCAGCTAATACCTTTCCAAGTAAAACTCATTAATAAAATACTGAGGCAAATGCATCTTTTTCTACATAGATGCTAAATTTCTCTTTCAGCTCCACTCACAACAATGCAACCCAAATAGTTCAAAAATTCCCTATAAAAACCCACCTTAAAATGTTTGATTATACTCATAGAAACTCAAAAAGCAAAAGTATATGACATTAAAAAAAAAAAACTAGGTAGAAAGTTAAATATTTAGGGAATACTTTTTTTTTTTCTGCCATGTTTTGGAATTTTCAAAACCTTTATTCACTAGAGTAATATTTGAATGGTGGCTATTGCCTATACATATTTGGTCCAAAGTTACAATTCCATGTAATTCATGTATGACATACAATTCCATGTATGTCCATGCTTGGGATGCTGAATTGCAGTCTCCATGCTGGTTTCATTGCCTCAGAAAGACTAAAGTGATTTAGCCTAGTTCAATTTCAGCAAGTTGATAACTTTGCCCTTGCCTATCAATTATCTTGAATCACAATTGACTCTGTTAGATGTTACGCCATTCCACATTTCACTCTGTTTGTGCAAAACCCAGATTTGACTTAATGCTTTCTGACCCTCTGTGCAAGCTGGGTTGTTTGCACAATGTTAGACAGAAATAATGAACAGGATCCAGAGGCAGTTTATTGTAAAGTGGTGGTGTCAGTGATCCCTGACCACTTCTCCTAAAATTACTCTGGAAATCAGAATCAGCCAAATGAGTTATGTATGTTGAAGGGAAATCAGAGAAACTTAAATGATAACAGTACTATATTATTTCCTTTTATAGTATTTGTTTCTTATAGAACCAAATACATGACTTTCAGGATTAATCTGAACACAGAATATTGAAAATTTGCACTTAGATTTTTGTGCTTAAAACCCCTAAATCTTGGAGTGCCTGGGTGGTTCAGTTGGCTAAGCATCCAACTCTTGATCTCAACTCAGATAGTGATCTCAGGGTTTAAGCCCCATGTTGAGCTCCATGCTAGGCATGAAGCCTACTTAAAAAAAAAAAAAAAAAAAAAAAAAAAAAAAAAAAAAAAAAAAAAAAGAAGAAGCAAAAATAGAACAGAGAAATTTTAAAAACATCCTTAATCTTGCATAATATATGTAATTGTTAATCACTATGTTATATATCTGAAACTAATATATTTTGTCAACTCTACTTCAATTAAATTTTTGAAAAATCCTGCTAAATCTATAGGTAGAATTTGATGTGTACATTCAAATAGATGTAAATTCTGAAATTTTGGACAGCCTTCTCTGAATTCAGAAATGTATTCATATGAAATTTAGATTATATTCCATGGAAAATATTTATTTTTCTATGCAAAAAGGTGTGTTTTTTGGGTTTTGTTTTTGTTTTTGTTTTTGTTTTATAGACCAATCATTTTTAACTTTTTTAAAGTTTTTAAATTTTAAAAAAAAATTTGTTTTTTCATTGTTCCAGCATTCATTGTTTATGCACCATATCCAGTGCTCCATGCAATACGTGCCCTACTTAATACCCACCACCAGGCTCACCCAATCCCCCCAACCACCTCCCCTCCAAAACCCTCAGTTTGTTTTTCAGAGTCCACGGTCTCTCATGGTTCATCTCCCCCTCTAATTTCCCCCAATTCACTTTTCCTTTCCTTCTCTGAATGTCCTCCATGTTATTCCTTATGCTCCACAACTAAGTGAAACCATATGATAATTGACTTTCTCTGCTTGACTTATTTCACTCAGCATAATCTCCTCCAGTCTTGTCCATGTTGATACAAAAGCTGGGTATTCATCCTTTCTGATGGAAGTGTAATATTTCATTGTATATATGGACTATGATCTTCCAAAAAGGTGTTTTTATTAAAGCATAGAGACAGAACCTGTGGGCAGAAAGTGTTGTGTTGAGATTCTGAGGAGGGATTGGTTATATACTTTTAAGTTGGGGGTCAGGAATGGATACAAGGGAAGTTTCCAAAAGGATTTTCATAGAAAATATTTTTAAACACATTCAATGAATAGTTTTGTTTGGAACTACATTTTATGCATTATATTTTATATTTACAAAAAAAAGAAATAAAAGAGTATTTTTACTGGTAAATGCTCTGCTGGCTATCAAAAAATTCCAGTAGAAAAGTTAGCCATTTATGCTAAGAGAAAATATAAGCAAATCCAAGATATCTGTGTAAATTTTCATAATGTCACGAGTTAATACTTCTCAGGTTTACAGTATTCAACACTTTTTGCTTCTGAAAAGCAAGAGATATCTAGCCTTTGCTCCTCATAATCAATTTTGCTTCACTGATAGAGACTCATTCTCTCCCTACACAAGTGATTTTCTACTGTACCAAATTTAACAAGGAAAAGCCAGATGATATATTATTCTTGCCCATTTTAGTAGTATTTTCGACCATTTCCTAGCACAACAGGTTTTCTCCTTTTTTCCTTGATGGCACATTACATATGAACTAGATAATGTAAGCATTAAAATATATTTCCTATACTTTATTTTTAATATTTTTGAATTTTATGATTTCCCCTTTGCTCTCTTTTTTTATTAAACAACTTTCATATCATATTTAACAAGTGCATCTCCAAGCTAACATGATCTGTGTCATGCATAATTCTTATCAGTTGACTAAACAGTACCATTTTCTCTCTTGCTGATCCTGGATGTACCAATACCTTGAGATACTATGGTTATGAAGCATACCTTATAGCTTTTCTTCTGTACATACAACTTATGTATTAAAAAAAAAATACTGACTGCATTAAGCAGAAAAAAAATGGTGCCCACTTCAGAGATAGCCTTGTCATTCTTCCTTTGCTAGATAAGAGTGATAGGTTACCTACTAAGTAGAGATAAAGAGTTTTGCTAGGCATGTAGTTGTTCTGGGAGGAGGGAGAGAGAGAAACACAGGGAAGAAAATATAAAGAGAAAAATAAAGAGAAATTTGAATAATTTTCAAAGAAGGATGCCTGGGTGGCTCAGTTGGTTAAGCATCTGCCTTTGGCCCAGGTCATGATCCCAGGGTCCTAGGATTGATTCCTGCATCGGGCTCCTTGTTCAGCAGGAAGTCTGCTTCTCCTTCCGCCTCTGCTTGTCACTACCCCTGCTTGTGCTCTCTCTGTCTCTTTTCCTGACACATAAAGAAATAAAATACTTTAATTAAAAAAAAGAAATTGGAATAATTTTCAAAGAAAATATGGAGTCAAATGGTATGCATTTGTATAATTAGAATCAAATATTACAATATAGTTCTGCATGTTTCATAAAAACAGATATCTTGGCCATGGAAGAAAAAAGGTGGAAATACGTAGAACAATTCCCTGAGTTCACACAGGCTGAATATAGCTTGCTTTCTTAGCAGAAGGAAGAGGTTTCATGATATATGCAACATTGGGTTTAGCCCTGAAGAGAGTCATGCCTTATATTTCTCATTAAAACCATGCATGCCAGAAGCAATGAAAATGGTTTGGGTTTTTGTTTTGTTTTGGTTTGGTTTGGTTTTGGTTTTTTTGGTGAAAATAAAATTTTTAAGTGTTAAAGAAACAAAGAGAACCCATAAATGTACACCTTGTGAAAATATCTTTTGAAACTAGCAAGACATTTTCATATAGTAAGTGTTGAGATAATCTGTTCCTAGCAGAATTGGCTTTAAAAAGTTTAAAGATGTTTTTCAGACACAAAGAAAATTAAAAAGATAAGAAATTGAATACAGTTGACATGGTTGACTATAATTCTTGTGAGGGCCAATATATTTCTGATTTACCCATATTACTGGAGTTTGCACCCAGCCCTATTTTCCACATGGTAAGGCCCTGGACTAAATGTCTATGGCTCAACGCTTTAGGTCTCTAAAAAATGCTTCTCAGCTTTTCAGCCCCTCAGCTGCCTCTTCTGAAAAGGAATAAACAGGAGAATTTTTAAAGCCGATGGTATTTGGGAACTCTGTAATTTCTATTCAGTTTTGTTATAAATGTAAAACCCTTCTAAAGATAAAATCTATTAAAATATTTTCTAGATTTTCAGTTTTGCCAAAATTAAGAGGAGGTTTCAAAATATCTAATTTTCATCACTGGAAATTACTTTGAATTTTATTAGTCAATAAATACCCAAATAAAACTAAAGCTTACAATCGAAGATCACATTTTAATCTATTTCTTCTTCTCAACCATAACTTTTATTAGTACCTTCATAGTTTCTTACCTTCTAAATACAATTGGAATTTTTTTATAATTGTGATTATGAAAATATTCTTCAGTGGGTTTTATTTCCTTTAATTTGTTGCTTTTGTTTTTTCTAGAATTAATACTTGTTATCATATTTCTTCAGCCCCTCTCTTGGAATATTTGGAATACCAGGTCCTCTGACCTGGCCTGGTATCCTGAGAATTTTCTTCCTCATTCCTCTTACTAGATTCTCTAATTTCTGGATCTCAAAATTTATTCCTTCTTGATTTTCCTTTATATTTTGAACAAAATACAGACTCTAGTTTGTTAAGAGAAAAACTATATGTAGCAAAGTTTTTCAGATACAGATTATTTGAAAATACCTTTAAAAAAACAAAAATAAGCAAACAAAAATACCTTGTACCTAACTGAGATACTGGTTTGAAAAGGTTCAACCTGATTTCCTTCCAGAGTTTTGAAGACAGTAAATATTCGGTCTTCTCTTACATACCTTTGCTGCTGAAAATGCTATTATAATTCCTATTCACTCACTTTTTCTCCCTATTTCTTTCTCTCTTCTGGAAATGTCTCTGCTGCCAGGAAAGTTTTTAATAATGCAATTATATATTTTTTAAATTTTTTTTATATATTGAATTTTAAGATATATATATATTTTTTTTAAATTCATTGGCAAACTACTCTGTGATCTACTTCAACATGGATGCTTATGTTCATAATATTTATTTATTTGACTTATTCCCTTCTAATATTTTCATTTTCAGTTCCTGAAATTATTATTTGTTGAATATAGGATTATTGTAGGGTCTATACATTTTTACTATTAGGTCCTTTATCTTTTTTCTTTCATAGACTATAAATATCTTAGAATGTAGATCCTGACATCTTTTTTCTCTGTCATATATTTCTTATCTGAGAAATAATTATTATTTTCTCATTATATAATGTGTTTGGGTTTCATAGTAAACATTATCTCTCTGATTATGTTATTAACATATTTTAATATTTTTTATATTCCTATATTGTTTCTTCTTGTTTCTCTTCCTCTCTTCCTACTTCCTGTTTAGGTCTTAATCTTTCATATTAAGTTATTTCTTCATCAAGCTGGTGCTGATTAGCAGTCCAGTCATATTTTAAACTAAAACACAAATTGATCAGAAGCTTTTTGTACATTGCTGTACTTATTAAATGCCTGGTGTTTTCACTGAGTGTGCTGATGGGAATCCAGAGTTTTTATTGAAATGTAGACAAATAGCAAAATATAAATGTGTCTTTGCCTGCTCAGATTATCCAAAGAAGAAAATGCCAATTTTCTCTGTGATAAGGTGTGTGTGTGCTGTGTGTGTGTATATATGTGTGTGTTGAAAGGGAAGCCAGGGAAGCAGAAAGTGAGGCAAGACTTGAAGGAATATTCCAGTGTTCTTGGGTATTTCCCACAGAAGGGGCCACCTGGCTACTATTTGTTTAGTAAGTTAGGTTTTAATTAATAGACCTGTTTTCTTTAAAACATATTTTCCTGTCCTATTATTAATAATATTCCTGGGTTTGGATGCTTTATAGTTTAGTGAGTTCCCTATCTCTTGTTAGAAAGATTGGGGGTAGTGTGCATACGGGAGGGTACTTGCCTCAAGCTGGAGACATGGGAGCAAATTTGAAGGCTAATTGCCCTTGGACTTTTGACCAATTTTTATGACTCCTTCGATGATATTTGATGGCTTCATTTCTGAGCCTTATCAGTATGTTGTCTATTTCAAGGGCTTGCTTTTTCCTCTTGCAACCACGGACAATTAAGATATCCCAACTTCAGCTGCTTCTCTAGATATTTTCAGTCTTCCAAAAACTTGTTGATATCTTTAATAAAGACTTTCCTCCTTTCATTTGTATTGGATACTGGATTAATATTAGTTTATTACTCTAATCTAATTTATTGCTAATATAGGAGGGAGATAAAAATATATTTCTAATCCCATTATATTTCACCAGAAGTCATACAAAGGCTACAAAGTCATACAAAATTTACTCTTGGGGCACCTGGGTGGTTCAATCGTTTAAGCATCTGCCTGCAGTTCAGGTCGTGGTCGCCAGCTCCTGGAATTGAGCCCCACATCCAACTCCCTGCTCAGTGGGAAGTCTATTTCTACTTCTGTCTTTGCCTCTCTCCCTTGCTCATGTTCTCTCTCAAGTAAATAAATAAAATACTTAAAAAAATAAAATAATACAGTTTGCTCCTTACCCAAGACTGAATCATTAAGAATTTTTTTTCCTGTTATCCAGTGATCTCAATGTACTATTTCAGTACACGTTAAATGCTAATTACTTATAAACATGTTGTCAAAATATCTTTAGCTAATGTTCCATTCTTGAGTGCTGTGAAGTGTGTAAACCTGGCTATTCACAGACCTGTACCCCTAGGAATAAAAATACATCATATGTTTATAAAAAAAAAATACATTATCGAGTAATTTATTACCAGACCAATTTTTTAGGAGAAACAAAATAATGCAGCTGTTGAAGAGCCAAATTTCAATGGTTACTATACTCAATCTATGTTTACAAAGTAAGTTCTATTAAAGAAGATGTGGTACATACAGAGTGGGACATTATTTAGCCATGAGAGAGAAGGATATACTGTCATTTGTGACAACATGGTGGAATCTTAGGGGCATTATACTAAATGAAATAAGTCAGAGAAAGAAAAATAATATATGATACTACTTAATATGAGTAATTTAAAAAGCCAAACTCATAGAAATCAAAAATAGAATATTGGTTCCCAGGTGCGAGGGGTGGGGAAAACGTTGGTCAAAGGTTACAAACATCTAGTTATAACATGAATAAGTTCTGGAGATGTAATGAACAGCTTGGTGATTATGATTAATAATACTATATTATATACTTGTAAGTTGTTAAGAAATTAGATTTTAAATGTTCTCACTACAAAAAAGAAATGGCAGTTATATGTCATGATGTGTTAGCTAATGCTATAGTGGTAATCATTTTGTAAGATATAAGTTTATCAGATTAAAACATACACCTTAAACTTATGTAATGTTATATGTCAATTGTATGAATAAAGCTGTGAGGGAAGTACAGTGGAATGTGATTATGTGAATATAAATATTAGAAGGAAAAAATATACTTACATAATAATTAAATTGCTTAAATAATTTGATGAAAAGAGATTACAAGAGAAAAATATTATATGGAATAAAATAATTCCTCATCAGTGTTAGATAACACTGTTATCTAGTTAGACTGTTATCTATTAGACTTTTTTTTTTAAAGATTTTATTTATTTATTTGACAGAGATCACAAGTAGGCAGAGAGGCAGGCAGAGAGAGAGGAAGGGAAGCAGGCCCCCTGCGGAGCAGAGAACCCGATGCGGGACTCAATCCCAGGACCCTGAGATCAGGACCCTAGCTGAAGGCAGTGGCTTAACCCACTGAGCCACCCCGGCGCCCCTATCTATTAGACTTTTAACTGTTATCTATTAGACTGTGAAGTAGATTTTCTCTGGAAATTATACTATTCCAGTAGTTCCATATTTTTCATCATAGAGAAGGCCATGGGATGGGCCAAGTATATTCTAAATCCATGATGATATCTGCTTTAGAGCTTTGTTAGAACTTTATGTTATGGTTAAATTTTATATTATGCAAAAGGACATGGTTTGGTTGATAAAACTATGAGCTGATAAAATTTCCAAAATGATGCATAGTTTCTTTTTTCCCAACTAAGAACTGGAGGTTTTTTTTTTAATAATTAAACTTATATTGAATAAAAGTTCAATTTCAATGATTTCAATATGTCATTCTTCCTAAAGCAAACTTCATTTATTATATGTCAAAAACCACTGTACATGTGTGATTATAGGAGCGTGGCACCTTCGTGAATGATTCATTGTTTAGTATATGAACTTGTGAAAAGGAAAATTAGAGTCATAATTCTTCTATATCTAACTAGAAACTTATTTTTGTATAAAGAAAAGATAAATGATTCTTTTTTATATTCCATATACTTTAAAGGAATATTAGCAGTCAAATAAAATAAATCTTAAACTATAAAAAAATGCTTAAAATTGATGTCTAATACTTTGCCCCAAAGGATATTAAAGACTTCTTTCCATGTCAAAGAAATGTCCTACAAATTTATGTGTCCATAGGAATTTTCTACAATTATTTGTTTACAAATTAAAAGTTTAAATGATTTAGGGTAATGGAGCTATGTGTCCTTGCATTAGGAAAGTTAAATCTAAACTGATTTTTATGCATTTACTAAAATCTAGTATTTTGATTTTGTATGAGTTATTTTAAAATGATACAGAATCTGTAATTTATAGAGTGTTATGTGCTTCTCATTATTTTGTTTTCATTCTTTAAATTTCAAATGATTTCTTCCAGGATTAATGTTCTGAAGTATTTCCCCATTTTACCAAGACAGAAAGTCTGAAGAATTCTCCAAATTAGTAATCCTCTAAATTCAAATTCGACCAATTCTTCACAAAGTCCTTCAATCCAGGTCTGGGACATCATCCCTTCTGTGAACAAAACATGATCTTTCTTACTTCTATATATTGTCAAAATGCCCAGATGTCAAATTAAATATTTGATGAGTGAATTAAAAACTTGAGTGATATTTGTCTTCATTATCATCCCTTTTGTAAAATGTTTGCTGGTCAGTTACTTATTTGCCTAACTTGCTTCTGCTCCTGTGACAGTTGGAATTCACCCTGATGTGGTGCTTAAAAATATTCTTAAAGCTATGTATTAATTTATCACTAACCATCTCTAGACTGTACTTATAATTAGATGTTATCTCTTGTCTTTGAATGGCTTACCTTACTGGTGTCGTTAGTTTTGGTTATTTATTATTAAATAGCACATTATTCAAAAATTCAGCGACTTAATCCATTCTAAAACTTAGTGCCTTAAAATAACAAGCATTACATTTTCTTCCATGATTAGGAATTCAGAAGGGCTTAATAATGATGGATTTTCTCTGCTCCTCATTGAGGCTGAGGGATTATTATGGCTATGTCTGACCCTATAGCTAGGGTGGCTGGAATGCTGAGATCTTTCTGTACTTTTGATCAATTATCCTTCAAAATTTTCTCTCCTTGTTATTTTCCATCTCTCATTCTTCAGGGCATTTATGTCCATAGAGCCTCCCCAGTTATGACAGTGTAAGTTTCTTTATGGGGTGGCTAAAACTTCCCAAGAGGGTCAGAAAAGAAATTGCAAGATTTCTTAAAACCTAGTCACCAACGTCATTTCTGCCTTATTCTACTTAAGAAAGCAAATCACAGGGCCATCCCATATCCATTGTGGGAGAAACAGATTCTACTTGTTGATTGCAGAAGTGCCAAATTCCATTGCAAAAGGGAGAAATTTTTGCAATTATCTTTGTAAACAATCTTCCATAGGCACTTATTGCTTATTAATTTCTGCTCAGATGATACTTCTCATCTGAAAAAGAGACATTTGGAATAGTTAATTTTTTTTTTCTTTTTTTTGGACAGACGGAGATCACAGTAGGCAGAGAGGCAGGCAGAGAGAAGAAAGGAAGCAGGTTCCCTGCTGAGCAGAGAGCCCAATGCGGGGCTCTATCCCAGGACCCTGGGATCATGACCTGAGCCGAAGGCAGAGGCTTCACCCACTGAGCCACCCAGGCGCCCCTGGAATGGTTAGTTAAAAAAAAAAAAAAGATTTTATTTTATTTATTTGATAGAGAGAGAGACACAGCAACAGAGGCCACACAAGCAGGGGGAGTGGGAGAGGGAGAAGCAGGCTTCCTGCTAAGCAGGGAACCTGAAGCTGGGCTGGATCCCAGGACCCTGGGATCTTGACCTGAGCCAAAGGCAGATGCTTAATGACTGAGCCTCCCAGGCACCCTGGAATAGTTGATTTTTTAAGATTTATTTCTTTTCTAAAATAAGAAATGTGTTTTTCTACATATCTTTTCTAGAACAGCTCTGGACTGCTTTCCTGAGAAGGTTAATAAATAACCAAGACAGTGTTAAAGAGAGCATCACTCTTAAGTTTGAATGAAAATTAAAAATAAACATTCTGAATTTGCAAAAATTCCTTTAAATTATTATTCTATCTCCATTAGCATAACTCAGTAAAATTGGCCTCTTTACTGTGAAAGTTAACCAGTTTTGAAATACTATATTTCTACGGATTATGTTGTCAGTCCAACTTACACTAAATAAATTAACAAGCAAGAAAAAGTAAGATAATTTATCTCATTAAAAACAACAAATCTTCGAACACTACATCAAAAACTAATGATGTACTGTATGGTGACTAAAATAACATAATAATTTTTTTAAAAAAGGACATCTTCTATTTCTGGCCATAGAAAAAAAGCCTTATAATATCAATATATACATTTTTCAAAGTGTGCATACAGCTTTTTATATAGTGAATTATTTAATGCATAAGTTGTATATACTTACAGAATGACAAGGGATGATGTTACAGTGATTTCTTTTTTGTTAACTGTCTATAAGCACATTTAATAAATAATTTACTGATTATTTTCTAGTTTTACCTGTATTATGTTTGTTCTGGTTATATTTATTAGGAAACATTTTTAGGAAGACTACTAGATTTATTTATAAATTTGAACTTGTATTTTGTATATCCTTTTAAATTTTATTCTTCTAGTAATTCATTTTTAGTGCATTAAAAAAAGTATTGGTGTGTCACAACTAGGTACTTTTTTTTTACCATTGTTAATGTTAGGAGCTCTATGTTGTAATACTTAAGCTGGGACTATAAGGAGTAGACACAAATCTTACAGTAGCCAATCTATTCTTGAGTGATTACTTCTTCCTCAAAATGCATTATTATTCATTTTATGAACAATGGTTTGTGAGAGGAGAAAAAAAAGGAGAAAAGTTTGTGGACTTCGGGTCTCACCCATCCTAATAATGAATTGTATGGCTATTTTACTCTGTTGGGAAAAAAAATGCATTGTCCCATACATCACAGTTTACAGATAAATAGTAAGTGGGATGTGATTAAGAAGAAATTACTCTATAAAGAAATGCCACCAACACAATTATTTATGTTTCATATATTTTCTCTTCATTAATACAGTATTTTATGTTGTTATTCAGATAATTATTTTTCACATGATACAAGTAAATTGGTAGTTTAAAATTTCATAAAACCTAAGCATGATATGCTCTAGTTCCATCCATGTTGTCGCAAATGGCAATATTTCATTTCTTTTGATCCATTCATCTGCTGATGGACATCTAGGTTCTTTCCATAGTTTGGCTATTGTGGACATTGCTGCTATAAACATTCGAGTGCACATGCCCCTTTGGATCACTACGTTTGTATCTTTAGGGTAAATACCCAATAGTGCAAATGCTGGGTCATAGGGCAGTTCTATTTTCAACATTTTGAGGAACCTCCATGCTGTTTTCCAAGGTGGCTGCATTCCCACCAACAGTGTAGGAGGGTTCCCCTTTCTCCGCATCCTCGCCAGCATCTGTCATTTCCTGACTTGTTGATTTTAGCTATTCTGACTGGTGTGAGGTGATATCTCATTGTGGTTTTGATTTGTATTTCCCTGATGCCGAGGGATATGGAGCACTTTTTCATGTGTCTGTTGGCCATCTGGATGTCTTCTTTGCAGAAATGTCTGTTCATGTCCTCTTCCCATTTCTTGATTGGATTATTTGTTCTTTGGGTGTTGAGTTTGCTAAATTCTTTATAGATTCTGAACACTAGTCCTTTATCTGATATGTCGTTTGCAAATATCTTCTCCCATTCTGTCAGTTGTCTTTTGATTTTGTTAACTGTTTCCTTTGCTGTGCAAAAGCTTTTGATCTTGATGAAATCCCAATAGTTCATTTTTGCCCTTGCTTCCCTTGCCTTTGGCGTTGTTCCTAGGAAGATGTTGCTGCGGCTGAGGTCGAAGAGGTTGCTGCCTGTGTTCTCCTCAAGGATTTTGATGGATTCCTTTAGCACATTGAGGTCCTTCATCCATTTTGAGTCTATTTTTGTGTGTGGTGTAAGGAAATGGTCCAATTTCATTTTTCTGCATGTGGCTGTCCAATTTTCCCAGCACCATTTATTGAAAAGGCTGTCTTTTTTCCATTGGACATTCTTTCCTGCTTTGTCGAAGATTAGTTGACCATAGATTTGAGGGTCTATTTCTGGGCTCTCTATTCTGTTCCATTGATCTATGTGTCTGTTTTTGTGCCAGTACCATGCTGTCTTGATGATGACAGCTTTGTAATAGAGCCTGAAATCCGGAATTGTGATGCCACCAACGTTGGCTTTCTTTTTCAATATCCCTTTGGCTATTCGAGGTCTTTTCTGGTTCCATATAAATTTTAGCATTATTTGTTCCATTTCTTTGAAAAAGATCGATGGTACTTTGATAGGAATTGCATTAAATGTGTAGATTGCTTTAGGTAGCATAGACATTTTCACAATATTTATTCTTCCAATCCAGGAGCATGGAACATTTTTCCATTTCTTTGTGTCTTCCTCAATTTCTTTCATGAGTACTTTATAGTTTTCTGAGTATAGATTCTGTGTCTCTTTGGTTAGGTTTATTCCTAGGTATCTTATGGTTTTGGATGCAATTGTAAATGGGATTGACTCCTTAATATCTCTTTCTTCTGTCTTGCTGTTGGTGTAGAGAAATGCAACTGATTTCTGTGCATTGATTTTATATCCTGACACTTTACTGAATTCCTGTATAAGTTCTAGCAGTTTTGGAGTGGAGTCTTTTGGGTTTTCCACATATAGTATCATATCATCTGCGAAGAGTGATAATTTGACTTCTTCTTTGCCGATTTGGATGCCTTTAATTTCCTTTTGTTGTCTGATTGCTGAGGCTAGGACCTCTAGTACGATGTTGAATAGCAGTGGTGATAATGGACATCCCTGCCGTGTTCCTGACCTTAGCGGAAAAGCTTTCAGTTTTTTGAGAATGATATTTGCGGTGGGTTTTTCATAGATGGCTTTGATGATATTGAGGTATGTGCCCTCTATCCCTACACTTTGAAGAGTTTTGATCAGGAAGGGATGTTGTACTTTGTCAAATGCTTTTTCAGCATCTATTGAGAGTATCATATGGTTCTTGTTCTTTCTTTTATTGATGTGTTGTATCACATTGACTGATTTGCGGATGTTGAACCAACCTTGCAGCCCTGGAATAAATCCCACTTGGTCGTGGTGAATAATCCTTTTAATGTACTGTTGAATCCTATTGGCTAGTATTTTGTTGAGTATTTTCGCATCTGTGTTCATCAAGAATATCGGTCTATAGCTCTCTTTTTTGGTGGGATCCTTGTCTGGTTTTGGGATCAAGGTGATGCTGGCCTCATAAAATGAGTTTGGAAGTTTTCCTTCCATTTCTATTTTTTGGAACAGTTTCAGGAGAATAGGAATTAGTTCTTCTTTAAATGTTTGGTAGAATTTCCCCGGGAAGCCGTCTGGCCCTGGGCTTTTGTTTGTTTGGAGATTTTTAATGACTGTTTCAATCTCCTTACTGGTTATGGGTCTGTTCAGGCTTTCTATTTCTTCCTGGCTCAGTTGTGGTAGTTTATATGTTTCTAGGAATGCATCCATTTCTTCCAGATTGTCAAATTTATTGGCGTAGAGTTGCTCATAGTATGTTCTTATAATAGTTTGTATTTCTTTGGTGTTAGTTGTGATCTCTCCTCTTTCATTCATGATTTTATTTATTTGGGTCCTTTCTCTTTTCTTTTTGATAAGTCGGGCCAGGGGTTTATCAATTTTATTAATTCTTTCAAAGAACCAGCTCCTAGTTTCGTTGATTTGTTCTATTGTTTTTTTGGTTTCTATTTCATTTATTTCTGCTCTGATCTTTATGATTTCTCTTCTCCTGCTAGGTCTTGATTCATTTTGAGTTAATTTTTGTGAAGATCTATATTATCTGTTTTTTTTTTAATGAGAATGTCCAGATTTTCCAGCAGCATTTGTTGAAAAAAACTATTTTTTTCCTTCATTGTATTGCTTTAGCTTTTTTATCAAATCAGTTTACTGTAGTTATATAGGTCTGTTTCTGGGTTCTGTGTTTTGTTCTGTCAATATATTTGTCTCTTCTTTTACCAGTACCACCTGTCTTGATGATTGAGGCTTTCTAGTAAATCTTGAACTGAGGTATTGTCGGTCCATCCACTTTGTTCTTTTCCTTCAATATATTATGTTGGCTACTCTGGATCTTTTGCTTATCCATATAAACAGGGAATAAGTTGGTTTATACTCATAAATTAACTTGCTGATATTTTGGTTGGGAATTCATTGACTCTATAAATCAAGTTGGGAAAAACTAACATCTTGACAGTATTGAGTCTTCTTATCCATGAACATGAAGTATCTCTATTGGCTTAAGTTGGTGGGCTTCCACTTTTGTATTTTTACTTCTAGTAAGCTAGTTCTTGGTATCATGTTTTCTCTTCTATTTTCAGGAAGGTGATTTGCCCTGTTACACCTCAGTTCTCTGATGGGCCTAAGAAAATTTTCAGTTTGTTCAGCTTTTCTGTTTCCATTGTAAGAATAGGAGTGACACCTTCTAAGCTGTTTATCTGGACCTGAAATTGGATTCTTTTATTTTTTTTTAAATAATCATTCTGTCTCTTTCTGTTCTCTTTTCTCTTTTGTTATCCTAGGCAATCCTGACTTATAAATATGCCACCGAAATCAATTACTATTCAGAACTAGTCACTGTCTATATCCTTTGTATCTTACTGACTTAAAAATTTTTGAATGAAAGAAATTTATCAGTCTTTGTCTAATTTGAAATTCTTAGCCTAAAATGTGTAATACTTTCTTTTTTTTTAAAAGATTTATTTATTTATTTATTTGAGAGCAATAGTGAGAGAGAGTATGAGATGGGAGAAGGTCAGAGGGAGAAGCAGACTCCCCATGGAGCTGGGAGCCAATGCAGGACTCGATCCTGGAACTCCTGGATCATGACCTGAGCTGAAGGCAGTTGCTTAACCAACTGAGCCACTCAGGTGTCCTCTGTAACACTTCTTGATCTATTTTCTTACACAACTAAATTTTACTTTAACAATGCAAAAATATATTAAAACTTTAAAAAATATAATTCAGCTTTTTGAAATGTGTATTTTCCCTAATTTATCCATAAAATTATATTTTGAATTCAAATTTATAATTTGAATAAAATTATATATATATATATTTCCCTAATTTATCCATAAAATTATATTTTAAATTCTACACATTAAGAACATGAATGTAATTAGTCTTATATTTTGGTAGAAGTCCAAAAATCAGTAAAAATGACTATGAAATAATTTGTCAGAAAGCACATAGTTTGAATAATTCACAATTTGGACAATCATAATGAAATGCACAAAGAATAAATGTTTGTATTAAACAGGACCAAAGAATTCAAAAAGTACCATGAGGAGAATTTTTAATGAAACTAACATTATATATTGGTGACATCTAAATGAAATTATCATACAGTTTACACTTTAATGAAATTAAGTGTGACTCTAAATGACTATGTTAACTACATCCTCCTGATTGATACCAAAGTTTTGAAGATTCTCTTTCTTATTGATTGTTCCAGGTCAGCTCTTATCTGAATAGTAGTCTTTTCTTTTGCATTTTACCTGTCCTTTCTTTATATTTAGAATGTCCAGTTTTCTCTACGGCTTGAGAGTAAACATTGATACAGTGTGTCCTGGTAATAGATAAAAGCATTGAATGTATCAGAATTGACTTAAGTTAAACATGCTATAAAAATTGGTAACAGATGACATTTACTTTCCTAGTGGCTTTACTATCAAATCATATTTTCTTCAATTAGTCAATTAACATTGTAATAGGAACTGGAAATATTGATGGCCTTCTTGATCAAAGACAGTATTCAAAATGAAGGCATTTTGTGTGTATGTGTGTGTGTGTATGTGTGTACACAGAATATGAATGATACACTGTAAGACCAAGGTTTCTTGTTTTGAATGAGAAAATATATGAATAAAGATTTCATTGCCTGGAACACTTTTGTTTGCCCAACTTTCTGAAATCCTTTTATGCTGATTTTGGTTACATAGGAACACAGCTGTTCAGCAACTGACAAAACCAAAATCAAATAAACTAAAAAATTTTCACTTTAGTATCTCTAATCTGGCTGTCAGTTCATCAAAGATTAATTTCTTTTTCTGCATTCGGGGTTGTAAAATTTCTTATTCATACTCTTTTTTTTTAATTTTTTAAAAAGATTTTATTTATTTATTTGACAGAGATCACGAGTAGGCAGAGAGGCAGGCAGAGAGGGTTGGTGAGGGAAGCAGGCTGTCTGCTGAGCAGAGAGCCCGATGCGGGGCTTGATCCCAGGACCCTGGGATCACGACCTGAGCCAAAGGCAGAGGTCACCTACTTAGCCACCCAGGGGCCCCCATACTCTTTTTGTTATTGAAAGATCACCCATATTTTGGTGATTTTCTCATGTTTTGAAAAAAATTTAAATGTTATTGGCCTTTATCCAGAAAAATATATTTATTTAATATAAATATTAGGGAGCATAATTTATTGTGCCACTAGTTTTCCTGCTACATAGTGGTTAATCTTGCATATGTCTTCCATGGAAAAACAGTCTTTTGTTTTCAGTGTTTTCTAGAAACTAAAGGGGAACAAGAGATTTAAGCGGGGAACAAATAATCTCAAACCATCAAAACAATGAATGGACATTGTTCCACATATAAAGGCAATACTTTAAATGATACACTCTAGAATGTAAATATTTCTTTTAACAGAAAATACTTTAAAATCCCATTTGCCATATATAACCATGGTATTCCGATAAAAAGGGTTAAATAAGTATCATATTGCATATGGTCATTTTGTTATAGAATATAATGAATATCTCCTCTTTGATCAATAAAAACCACACTATGCTTAGAATTAAATTTCAGTATGCATTGATATAACATGTCTCAAAGAGACAAAGGATTGTTTTGATTTATTGAGCTTCCTACCCTAAGTAAGATAAAGGAATTGATTTAATATTTATTATTTCATTATTTCTTTCACTTCATCTCAGGAGGAAAGTAACCACTTGGAGGAAAGTTCTCTCTCTTGATGCATTAGCAATGAGGAAGAAAGTGACTGTGAAGAATTGGAAGAGGGAGCAGTATCACAGCCTTATGTCTTGGCCACAGACCATACTGCTGTACAGGTGTGTTACATTTATCCTCTTTGAATGATAATACTGAAATGCTGTACAACTCCTGTTGTTCTCTCTGTAAGGCAAGAATATCCCATGCAGCTAAGCTCTGGTCCATCTGGAAACATTGCCTTTAAATCAGTTTTCAACCATGTCCATCCAAGGGGAAGGATGTTAGGATATGAAAGTGTGCTAACTTGGCATTGGAATGGGAGCCTGGGAGGACCAGGGGCAGTTCTCACTGCAAAATTCCCAGACAAATTGGCCTCTTTAGTTCATTTGATTGCCTATATAAAATATACTTAATAGGCTGAAAACATATGAGGTTTAAGAAAAAATAAAATCAGTTATCTATAAAATTACTTGACTCCGTTCAGAAGCTTTACTGCAAGAATGATATTCTAATGGTTCCTCTGTCTTTATCATGGTGCCCCCACTTCATTTGTTTACTAAAGAGGCAGGCTGATCTTCCTGATGTTCTTTATAAGCTCTGGGACCAAGTTACCTTTGTCCTCATCTCTAGCTAGTATTCCATTGGACTGTAATGAGAAGTAAATGGATTAGAACAGGCATATAGGACAGCTATTAGTAAATATTCAAAATGCACAGTTGTTGTTATTCTCTTTTAATATAATGGGATTGGTTAGAAAAACTTGGGGTTGAAAATTTCAGAAAATGTGCTAAGTATTATATGCAAAACCTACTTTCAACAATAAGAAACATTTTATAAAAGTGTAAATGGTTAAAGATTGGAATTAATTCTAAATGTGTGAGATAGAATAAAAGATGTTATAAAAGGGTTGTGCTGTATATCTTCCCATTAACTGAATCATGATAAGACTTTGATCAGTGTCTCTAAAAGAGACTGGTATTTTTTGTTGAAAAGGGTTTTTGGTATTGCTTACATTAATGCAAATTTGTTTTGGGGCTATCTGTAATGGTCGCTCATCCCCATCCTGCCTTATCATCCTCATCAGCCTTACCATTTTTCTACTCTCTTTGACCTTATCATCCTCATCAGCCTTATCATTTTTCTAGTCTCTTTGACCATTTCTTTTTAAAATACTTTCTACATTAGTCAAATTCAGAACCTCCCTGTAACCTGATGTTCTTATTCCATTTTCTATTTTACCTGTTAAAATGTTAATATTATTTCTGATCTTTGCCTTTTCCATTCTGAGTTCCTGGACTTGACTAGATCCATGCCACCTGTCTGCTATTTCTCTATCTTAGTTTCCTAAAAACTAACTAAGGGTAACACATGTTAATTGGGAAGCCTATTGTTATTGTTGTGCTGGTGGCTATTATTGTGAATGGTATACGCCAGACACTGGACCACTCATTGCATATGTATCTCATTTAATCCCTAAAATAATTTTATGAAATATGTGTTATTTTTTTCTCAATATCACAGCAAAGAAGCTGAGCCACATAGAGATTAAAAACTTTGACCAGGGAGTGCCTGGGTGGCTCAGTGGGTTAAGCCTTTGCCTTCAGCTCAGGTCATGATTTCAGGGTCTTGGGATCAAGAGCCCCACATTGGGCTCTTTGCTCGGTAGGGAGCCTGTTTCCCCCTCACTCTCTGCCTGCCTCTCTGCTTACTTGTGATCTTCCTCTCTGTCAAAAAAAGAAAAAAAAAAAAGAAAGAAAGAAAGGAAGAAAGAAAGAAAGAAAGAAAGAAAGAAAGAAAGAAAGAAAGGAAGGAAGGAAGGAAGGAAGGAAGGAAGGAAGGAAGAAAGAAAGAAAGAAAGAAAGAAAGAAAGAAAGAAAGAAAGAAAGAAATTTGACCAGGGTAATTTAGCTTTACTATCATAATTGGCAATGAATTTCATTAAGTCTATTTAGGAAACCTGTGGGGGAATGCTGTCTTATCATTGCAGATGTGGGGAAGTTTATTCAACAAATGTTTATTACACATTTTTGTCCCAATTATTGTTAGATTTTTAGATTTCATAAAAACTAGTTGTATTAATTAAACTGTATTCTAGCTCATTTTTGGCTAACCTGTCAGAAATTAAATACTTTCTCAAATGGATGAGAATTAGCTAACAGGCTGTTGGCAGGATCTGAAAGAGAAGAATAACAATTGGATTCAAAGAGAAAATAGTTGCATATAGTTTACATTAAAGAAAAAAAGAATTTGTACTCTTTGCTGACATACACAATCATGTAATAAAGAGAATGAAAGGAATGTCTGTCTATTTGAAATTTGGGCTTTGATACAAAGTTATCAGTGAAAACATTCTGTAAAAGTAAGTTTTTTAGAAGTTCAACTCAGTCATCCAAATGAAATTAACTTGCAGAGAAAATGAAAATTGAAAAATATTTCTATCTCCTGGATTTTCTTTTAAAGGGGGGAGATATTCCCAAATAATAGAGTATTATCAATCACACACATAAAGATATTGGCAATAGTAAATTAATTGTGCATAAAACTCCTGAAATCTTTCAGTGGAAGCAAAGATACATGCTGGGAGCATTAAGATTGCCAATAATTTGCATAGCTTCTTGAAAAGAATTTAATTAGAATATAATTTTGCTGCTAAATGGGAAGCTGTTATATCAAGAAATATTAATCAAAATGGTAGCAATATATCTTCAGAGAGACTTTTTGAATTAACTACTGAATTGAAAACTCTTGGAAAATATATGATACATATAATATTTTCGAGAATAACTCTTGTGATGTATCTAGAAAGCAAACAAATATTAATGAAATAATACTGTTTTATGGTTCCGTATGTTTGTTAGAAAAGTGGAACAGAAATAGGCACAAATAAATTCTGCCGTCAGTGAGACAAGCCAATATAAAGAATGTTGTAGCTGAAATGTCAGATTATAGGGCTGTGGAAATCAGCATTCCTTCTAGCCATGCGGAGAAAAGTTAAGATTTGACAATGCACAAGTTTATAGTAAGCCCTGAGGTGAGCTTTAACTTCACATTGAACTCTAGAAAGAGGTTCAACTGTGTAATTATTAGATGTTTAGAAATGTCGCCAGTGGCTTTAAGGGCCAAATTATGCTGTAAGGTAGTTTCTTATCTGCTTCTAAGTTATTGAAATGCTCTTCTACGTTAGCTCCACATGTTTTTAACATTTTGCCCATTGTGATATTTGGGGAAATAAAACAGAAAAGAGAAAAACTATCGGCACATGCGTGCATACATGTGTGTGACTCTGTGTGTGCACACATACCTGTGTGTGACTCATTTGACTGTTTTACTTTTCCATAGACAAAGTCTTACACATAGGCACAACTTATAGTTAATTATGGTATGTTTTAGATGCCCAAACATCTCACTTATTTTATTTTGATTTATTTTATTTCACATTTCACATATTTATTTTATTTCACATTTGTTTAAGACACCCAAAATAAAACATACAGTATTGTGCACCCGAAGGATTTCTAAGGTGCCTGAAATTTCAGCATTTATTGTTATTTTCTAGATTGTAAGAGGTATGAAATATCATTTGTACCTCTGTAATTTATTCCTACAAAGCACAGAGTGTTGACTGTCTTAAACAGGCAGTATAAATATGTTGAATGACTAGAGTCATAGATCATATTCTCTAAATCCAGCACTTTGTGTCATTATCAAAACTATGTATGTATTCCATAATTCATGAGTCATTGATAAACAAGTGGAAGTGTTAATCACCAATGCAATGAAACAGACTGCTCTGTCACCAAGAGATCAAGTTGGAAAGATGAAGGACAAGGACAAGTGTTCTTACTTTGCTTTAGTGAAGAGAGGAGGAAAGACCCAGAGCTGGGTGTTATAGGACCAGGTACAGAGCCCTAAGCAGAGTAAAGTGGGAAATTGAAGAGGCCTTGAAAACAGGTTTTTTGTTTTTGTTTTTGTTTTTGTTTTTTTGAAAGATTTTATTTATTTATTTGACAGAGAGAGATCACAAGTAGGCAGAGAGGCAGGCAGAGAGAGGAGGAAGCAGGCTTCCCGCTGAGCAGAGAGCCCGATGCGGGGCCCGATCCCAGGACCCTGGGACCACGACCTGACCCGAAGACAGTGGCTTTAACTCACTGAGCCACCCAGGCGCCCCGAATACAGGTTTTTGTTTGTTTGTTTGTTTGTTTTCTTTCTTCTTTTCTTTATTTTTTAATTTTAGGTATTGTCAGCTCGGTGCCTCTGTCCCTCATACAAGTGTGAAAATAGATGCTTTAGGAGATGCCATGACCCAGGTCTTTCCCTGTGAGGTAGTTAACACTGCTTAGAGACTGACCAGGACATGAATGAACCCACCTGACAAAATTCCAGCTACTTGAGATTACGGATTATTTTTGACTGCTAGATTACTGTGTTCCTTAAAAGCTTGTAAACATGAGGGGACATTTTCCCTAAGAAGGAGTCTATTCCAAAAGTGGTTGTATTTCCCCTTATCTCATTGTTTGTTTTCTCCTTGAAATGCATGGTTGTAGATAGTATCAATACCGCTCCTCTAAACTGACACATTTGCGCAGGCTTTTAAAATGTGCTGAATTTATACCTTTTATTAGTGGAAGACAATGTGTAATCATCCAGCTTCATTCCACAACACATTTTGAAAGCTTTTGGAATGATTGAAACATAATCAAATTAGAGATTGCATCAATACAAATCAGCTACGTATGTTTTCTCATTCGTTTAAAGCAAGCTGGCAGACCTAGCGGGTAACCTGACTCCAGTTTACAATGAGCTTCATTATACATGCTAAAGAAAATCTCTATACCAGTTGGGAACTCTGTTGCAGTGATTTGGCATGCTTGACTAAACTCGCAAGGGGGAAATATGTACAAAGGTTTAAAGATTAGATTCAAATGAATTGTGTCAATCGAATTGAATCATCAGACCAAAATTAAGACACAGTGCAGTACTTCCATGTAAATTATCCGTACCACTGACACAACATAAGGTATTATATTGTTATTATAGACCAGTTTCTTCCCAATACTGGTTTAGGTTTAATTTCTCATTTCTCCTAAGGGATATCAGTGTTCTGCCTAACTTAATGGTTCCCCTTCTACTATCAATAACTTATTAAGCAGCTTTTCTTGAACCTCTTTTGCAAATAGGCTGCATTAAATGCTTTAATTAAAAATTAATTTTTAATTTTAATATTTCACCTATAATCTAAATTCACATTCATTTTTTCTGTTATCCTATCTTATAGATTTGAATTTATATGATTTAATCATCCATATTATATAAATTCCTAAATACATTTAAAAGCCTAATATTAATGCAAAGCTTTGCATTTAGTTTTCTTTTGACACATGCTGATGTTTTGTGTTGTTTTATTTGCTGTTTGAATCTGTATTCAGATATGAGGATAACTCTTGATAACTTTCCAGGTTATTAGGCATTTCATAAAATAATTGTAAGAACTGAGTATTTTTTAAAAGATACTTAAACATTCTTAGAGGAGTCAGTGCTTTCTTTAATACTTGATTTCCTATAAAATAATTAGTTTTGCCCATGTGCAGAATTGCCTAGGAGTAGATAACATGATGCATACTTAGTTTTAAATGGAAGTTGTTGACATTTGTAACAAAAAATATAAAATGAAGTAAGTCTATCTTGAATTATTCTGAATTACCAATAACCCGTGCCAGTTAGGTAATGGCTTCCTATTAAGGTTAATGGAAATTGAATGTAAATCTCCATGAATAAAATTAAGGCTATACTGATATCTCAATTACTCAGGGCATAGGGGTCTGTGATATTCACCCTTTAAATAAGTAAAACTGCTTACTAGAAGCCCTAGGCTAATAACAAAACCAATTTTGCAGTACTGCTTAATGGTAAGGTCAGGAAAAAAATAAATAAATAAAAGAAAGAAAGAAAAGAAAAAGGCCTGAATTCAGGAAAACATTTTAGTTGTTAGACTTTAAAGCTTCTGGAAGCAGTGTTATATCCTATAGTCCCCGAAAACTTACATTTTAACAAAGTGTGTTTGGTGAAAACATCCCATAGGGCAAAAAATTGGAAGTCTTTATTTTAGAAAAGAATTTCTTTGGTTCAAAGTAACTTCTTGACAACAGGGAAATATGAATTGTGATTTCCACTTCCCCTTTCCTTACTTCTCTCTTCTTTTCCGATTTTTACCCCAACCTCTGGATTTTCTTGGATCCTCCAGCCTATATATATAAGCCCCCATCCTTCTCCTACTTTTTTACCAACTCTCTCTTTTCTTCTTCTTTCCCTTTTCCCAGTACCACATGAAGAATACAACTATTTTATTGCAAAATATATATTACTACTACCCTACATCAATTTCAACTGTCTCTTATCCAAGCTTATAGAACTAGACTTTCTGCTTTAGTTTTTACTCACTCTAAATGATGTTTCACATTCCAACTAGACTTTTCTTTCTAAAATTAATATTTGGTCATATCACTCTCCTTACAAAACTTCAGATCTTTTATAACCCAAACTCCTTTACACTGCATTCAATATCTTCCACTCTGGCAGCAAACTGCCCCTCCAGATTTCAGTTGCAGTTTCTTCCTTATATTCAAAATGTGTCAAAACCTCATGGTTTTCTTGAGAAAGAATCTGGAAAAAAAAAAAGAATCATATTTGTGCACCTCTATTCCTTGATTTGTTTCCTCTGCTTATGTTGTCACTTTCCTTCACAGCATTAATTGCACTTATTGCAAGGTCTTCACATGTCTGTCTCTTCTGGTAGATGGTATATGAGCTTATTATTTTTATTTGTTTGTTTGGTCTTTATGGACCTACCACAAAATACGTCACTCAAATTGTGCGTTTCTGGTTAGTGAAGTAACTCTAATGAATTCTTTCTAGAGAATTTCTTAGACTGGTTAGAAGATATACAGCCTGGGTTAGAATGAGAAAGGTAAAATTGGTGTTTAACTATGTACTGAGACATTTTCTTTTTATAATATATGGTTGGTTTCTTTTTCCTGTAAAACATAATTACTAGGGATGGATCAATTCTCTGTACTCCTCTATGCACCCTGGCTAAATACTCATACTTATCTCTGTAAGTCAGGTGAAGTAATTGAGTCTTAGTCATTAGATCTATCCTCTACAACACACCCACTAACACTCTACTGGCTCTTAGGAAAAAAGCAAACTTAAAGTATTTAATGCAGCCTATTTGCAGAAGAGGTCCAAGAAAAGCTGCCCTTGCTGTCACGGTTGAGAGAGGAGGAGGAGCAGCTGCCGCTGGTGCTAAGGTCCAAGGAGGGACACACTGGAGTGGGGCTGCTGGGACTGAGTGAGGTACAGATTGTCACCCACAGATGCTTCAACTGCTTGGGGCCCACATGGACCCTCTGCTTGAGTGTGTAACGAACCAAGGAGGCTCAAACCCAGTAGCTATTCCACATGCAGTAGAATATATTCAAAGAGAAGACAGGTGGTAGATGTCTCAGCATAACAGATTTGTCCTGGACTATAAAGACAGTGAATCCGATGTACTGTTTGTGGGGGAACTCCATGGTACAGTTGATGCACCAATATGAAGTATGGCAAGAGCTTTTATCCCCACTTCATATAAGAAATTTTAGAATTGGAGGAGATGCAACAAGACTAGTTTCATGCAGACTGAAGGATGGAGAACTGGGGAATATTAAACCCAAGGTCATTATTGTCTGGGAAGGAACAAACAAGCATGAAAACATGGCAGAAGTAGCAGATGGAATTGAAGCTATCATACAACTTATCAACTCAAAGTAGCTGCAGCCAGACTCTTTATACTGGCTTTGTTTCCTTGAGGTGAGAAACCCAACCATCAGAGGTGAAAGAATGTCAAGGTGAACCAGCTCCTTACATTTTCTCTGCTGAAACTTGCCCGTGTTCAGCACTGGACGCTGATAGGGTTTTGGGCACTGAGAGTGTGCCTTCTCCACCTACCACACATTTGATTTTCTGCATCTCACAGGGGGGCAGTTAGACAATGTTCTGCAAACTCCTGTGTGAACTCATTATGCAGTTGTTGGAGGAAACACCTGCCAAGAAACAAAACACCATTGCCTGACTGGCTCCCCTCAGTGTTTAAGAGCACCCAAGTATCCTCAGATTGGTTATATCACTGATACTACAGAATCCCTCTCTTAAGGCACTTTGCATCATATAGAATGTTCCTGTATGGTCATATCTAGTGTTTGAAGAGCAGGAGGCATTTAAACTGGTCTTGCACATAGAAGGTTTGCTTGACACAGGAGAAAAATTAGTCAAGAAAGACTGTGGTTTAAATTCGTTTGAAACCAAAAGGGGACTTTTTGGTCATGTGTGTGACACATTCATTGAATTATCATTGTTTTCCCTAAGACAATATCAATCCTAGGTACTGAACCAAATGAAGACTTTTTTCTTGGCCATTGTTTCTGTGGTTTATGTCATACATAGAAATGATCAGGATCACACTTACTTGGCTTTAAAATAGATGGTTTTTCTAGTTATTAAAGTTCATAATTTAGCCTTTTATTTTTATTTTCCTTTATTTGTATGTATTCACATCGTTTTCTTAACACACATCATTAGATTGAACATGCTTGTCATTCAAAAAAGGGGGATGTTATAGTTACAAATGAATTTGTTCAACTATCTTAATCTTTCCCCTGTTTAGTAGTGGAAGACAGGTTTTGCCCCATTTGGGGGACTCTGTGGAACATACTGTATTTTTGCTGCTGAATACCATATCTATAATAAACCCATGCATACTGCTTTTCCTCCGTTTCCCCTCATCTCTTAGCTCTGTTTTTTTGTTTGTTTGTTTTGTTTTGGTCCTTGTTGACATTACATGCTTCTAACACATTTTTTGACTGAGGAGCTCTGTTGTTGGAAGTATAAGTCCCCAGCCAATTACTCTCATGAAGATATTACTGATGTGTGATTCATTCTTGTGTGGTCTTCTATGCACAGAGTCTGTGTAGTGCTATCCATATTCAGAGTTCTGGTTTGTTTTGTTTTGTTTTCCCTTAAAACATGTTACAGTTTCCATTTAAAAAAAAAATCAGAATTCTATTTCTCATTCTGTAAGCCCTGACATTTCTCAAGTTTTATGGAATATTAAGGTGTATGTTTTATTTTTGATTGGCTTAATGTTTAAATTATATCAGTTCAAAAACATTTGGCCTTTTTTCATGGGGAAACAAATGGAGCTGCACTTCAGAATAGACATTCTGCCTTAATTCCACCATTTTAGTGAAAAAGAACCAGGTTTGTTTAACTTTCAGGGTTTCTCCCAAATGTATTTTTATCTGAGAATTTCTTTCAAGAGAGCTCTTTGTAATCTTAATAGTTTGCTTGAACTACAAGAACTGCTATTAAAAAAATAATGGGACAATATGTGGTTTATTGTTGAGTTAACCTGTGGAATATGCACAAACTGGATCTTCCAACAAGTATATTAAATGGGACCAGGTGGGTATGAAAGTAACCTTTTAAAATATTCTCTACACTATCTCCACTCAGTGTTCAAGTTCAGTAACTAAGCATGTGTTTTATGTTCAGCTTGCAAGGCAAATGGCAGTGCTTTTGTGTGTTGGAGGGAGTTGCTAAATGTGCAAAAGCCACTTCTGTTTGAGAGAGAGATAGTACCTGGGCTGGTGTATTTCTTGTGAAACTTCTTTCTAGGAATTTTTTTTTTTTTTGCCTTGATTGTTTTTTGTTTGTTTTCTGTTTGTTTTCTTTTTAATACATTTCTAAATGTATCATGTCTTCATTAACAACAAAAAAGACTTGGCATGTTTACTAAATCTGTTTATTACATTAAAATTGCCTTTCCAAAAAAAAGAGAGAGAGAGAGAGAGAGAGCAGGAGTGCTCTAAAGATAGTGAATTATTTTCAAAGACACAGAGTTGCTAATGAAGGACATACCATGCCCTCTCAGTGTGCTTTGTGAATAAACTGAACACCTTATGGCCCCCTTTTTAACAAAAAACCTAAGTAATTGAAGTAGTAGTTTTAAAAACCAAATCATACTCTAAACAGGTGCCAGTATTACTATTTCTAAGGCCAAACCCATATATATTTTAAAAATAATTTCCAGAGATTCCATGCAAATGAGTCAGAGATGTAAAGGTAATAAAGAAATTTGTGCAGTTTAAAAATTTTTTTCCATTTGTTTCTGGGGCTAATTTGCTGATAACAAATCAAAACAGAAAAGAAGGAAGGGGGTAGGGGAAGAGGTAGGGAGAAGACTGGAAAAGGCATCAAACATCTTGCCCAAAGTCATTCTGAAACAATACTTAATAAATTGAATATACATGAACTTTTACTTCCTTCCTACAACTACTGTTCACATTTTGTAGAATATAAACATTTTTACATTTATGAAATTTTTTCTAATACATAGGTTATTCTAAATCATATAATTTGAAATATCTTAATGATAACCTATAGCTTTTAGAACTAGTGATTTAGGGATGCCCTGGTGGTTCTGTCAATTACTGAGCTGCCTTTGGGTCAGATCATGATCCCAGGGTGCTGGGATCTGGCTCCTTGCTCATTGTGGAGCCTGCTTCTCCCTCTGCCAGCTGTTCCCCCTGCTTGTTCACTTTCTCTTTGTCAAATAAATAAATAAAATCTTTTTTTTTAAGATAATGAATTAAGCTAGATTATGTAACTAGTTCATCTAAAATAAATACATCTTTTTTTCTTTAAAGATTTTTAAAGAGAGAGAAAGTAGGCATGGGGGGAACGGGTGGAGGAAGAGGGAGAGAATCTCAAGCAGGCTCTGAGCTAAGCCTAGAGCCCAATGCAGTGCTTAATCCCATGACCCTGAGATATGACCTGAGCCAAAATCAAGAATTGGATGCTTAACCAACTGAGCCATCCAGGCGCCCCATAAATATATCTTTTATATGTAATCATTGGCAACTCAAAATGATGAAAGAAAACTAAATGCTATAAAATTTTGAATGTATTTCTTCTGCATATATATATATTTGTATTTGTTTTAGTTGTAATGGAAAAAATCACTATATATCTTAAAAAGTTGGAAGAAAATAATTTTCAGAACAGAAAAATGAAATTGATGTTTCAATTAGACATTTTCTTTCTGTATGTATTTTCTCTGCTATTTTGAATTCATGAGTAATGGAATTTAAAGCTTTCTGCCAAACATAAACTATATTTTATTTTTACTTTTTTATGAGCTAATATTTATCTTTCTGAACTACTTATTAAAAATTTTGAGCTAATCCTTACCTTTCTGAAATGATACCATTTTGTTGTGTTCAAGCAGATGAATGTAACTAACTTAGCCACTTTTTCTATAATTACCCTGTAATTAAGCAATATATAATGTTAATAAAAATAAAAAAATTTGCAAAGTATTACTGGGAAAAGGAATGTCTGTTTCTGAGAGAGTGCCTCCATAGGTACGAAGTATAATTGTATTCTTTTTCACTGATCCTAGTCACAAATATCCACTCTTCCACACAGAAGTTATTGAATATGGTTAAATATATTATTAATTCCAAAGTGACTATTTTTATAACCTTTACCAATGGTGGGAAATGGGTTATCATTTTCATACTTGCAGTTAAGGCTGCTTTGGAAAAAAATCTAGTATCTATGCCAACCTAAGTAGAAGAGAAACCTAGGAGTGGGACTTTGATATTGATTAAATTTTTATTATTCAAGAGATCCATATCCTACATGAAATCTTTTTTTATCATTGCCTCTGAGAGAGAAGAGTTTTTTGACACTTAATCATTAATATTACTTTAGCTTTCAGTAGTATAGGAGATGGATTCAATTCTCATCAGAAAATCTACTCTTCAGCAAATGTTGAGTGCAAGCAGACTTGGTAAGTCTGACAGTGCAGCCACTACATGAGTAGCTTCCTAACCTGCAGTGGTTCAACCATATTTTCCTGGGCATTTAAAATTTGGACACCTAAAGAATGAATTATTTAGTTCTGGTGGGTCAAAAGCAAACACTATATGCATATAATGAAAAGCCAGTTCACAGACAAGTGAAGCGCAGAAAGATAGATTTTCATAGGTTCTATTTATTAGATAAAAACCCTCCTGTATATTAGTTTTTTGAATATTCTAGATTCTTACTATAAATGGGTGATGACTTCTGTTAATTTTCTTTTGTTAGTTGTTTTTATTTCTCAATCTATTATGAAAAATAGTGTGTTTTTTCTTCAAATTAATATACAGTATTACAGTGTTCACTTTTTCAGTATTAAGCCAGCCTTGCATTCCTATGATAAATGCTACTTATAAGGATATTTTATGCCCTTTTTTATACTACTAGATTTATTTGCTAATATATGTTTTAAGGATTATTGATTATGAAGGGAAATTGGTTTGTATAGTAACTAAAAAAGTACGTTCTAGGAATTGTATCAGTTCTTTATTCGTTGATTTAGAGTTACCGAAAAATTATTTTATATTATAAAAAGTTATGTTTTATAAAAGTCTACCTTATTACTAGAGCTCCACAATAAAAGGATGGAGAAATGTATATTTTTGTCATGAGCAATGGCTAGTTCCATCATAGGAAAATTATGGAATAATTATGGAATATAAAGAATTGATTTCTACATATCATAAAATATAATTGCATAATGTCAATAACAATGTGAACCTCAAGGATAGCCATCATTTTTTAAAATTCTTGAACCTCCATTATATGCTGGTTGGTGTTTAGCTGCTTCTGTTATCCTCATAATAACTCTGTGATAGTTGTTTTTTTACCACATAGAAAAAGACTGCATCTCAGAGAGAATTAACTGCTTTCCCAAAGAGAACAAAATGAAAAATAATGACATTGGTGAAATTCTTGGTCATTTTTATTGAGACATATTAAATATAAGAAAAGGAGCAAAATAAATGATTATAATTGGGAACAGCATAAACAGTGATGTATAAGTCCTCTTTTTCCTCTTTCCATTGCAATAAAATCTACCCTGCAGCAGTCACAGCAAACCAGAGGTTGGCAAACTAGGGTATGAGGACCAAAACCAGTCTTTTGCCTATTTTTGTTAGGCCATGAGCTCTGAATAGTTTCCATATTTTTTAATGATCGAAAAACATTAAAAATAATATTTGCTGAGACATGGGAAGTATACAAAGTTCACATTTTAATTTCCCTAAGTGAGGTTTTATTAGAACAGATCCATGCCCATTTGTTTATGTGTTCATATGTTATTTATAGCTGATTTTGGACAATAATGGCAGAATTGAATAGAAACAACAGACTTCAGGGCTCACAAAACATAAAATATTTAGTGTCTGGCCCTTAACAGAAAAAGTTTTTCAACTCCTTCTCTAGAATATTTATTATTCTGTATGTATGTGTGTTTATAAGAATGTGTATATGCATGCATTATATATATGTACATATGTATGTATATAGTAAGTATTTTTCCCTTGCTGTAATAACTGTTTACTTCATTTTCAAGTGCACACTGCCTCAGTTGATATTCCCAATTTTTAAAAAAAAATTTTTATTTTTTATAAACATATATTTTTATCCCAAATTTTTATTTGAGGTATTGGTATCATTGGATTGAATATTTGTTCATTTGTAAAGGAGAATACATGAGGGCGTTAGAATAAAGTTACCGCCATTAACCTGCCCAGATCTTTCTATCTTGATTCCAGATGCAATAAGAGGCAGCCTGATGTTTAGAATTACACTGACACCTTTCATCTGCAAATAGCTTTAAAACATATTTTCAGAAGTTAAACCAATAATACATGTATAATTATAATTTAGACCATTTTTTGCAGGTGTTTCAACTTCGTTTTCCTCATAGTAAGAAAAAAAACAAAAACCCTTAGTTTTTAAGTTGCTTAATTGTCAAAGAGATTACAGATGTAAAGGTGTTCGCCTATACATAATATTTGAAGAGGTATCTAAAAATACCAAAACCAGTGATTTGGTAATTGAGGCAAATATTTGTAAACTTAAGTATTTTCTTAATTGTAAGCTGGTTGATTCGATTGTTGCTATTTTTTTTTTAAAGATTTTATTTATTTATTTGTCAGAGAGAGAGCGAGCGAGAGCGAACATACGCAGACAGAGTGGAAGGCAGAATCAGAGGGAGAAGCAGGCTCCCTGCGGAGCAAGGAGCCCGATGTGGGACTCGATCCCAGGACGCTGGGACCATGACCTGAGCCGAAGGCAGCTGCTTAACCAACTGAGCCACCCAGGCGTCCAGATTGTTGCTATCTTTATAGCAGTACTAAAAAGACACGTGACAATACAAAACACAACAGCAATTAAAGATACATTTCAAAAATTGTTCAATTTAAGAATATTTTCAAATGTTTATTTTCTTTGCTAAGATGCATACTTTGTCAGAAAATAGGTATATAAAGAATCAAAATATGGGTTTAAACTTGAGCTATTGGAAGTAGTAGTTGTCTTAAATTTTCTTTCATTTAATTGTTGATAGTATTAAAAGTCAGTCTTTTTGAAATGCATCATAGAAAGAGGAAATATATATATATATCTTAAAAAGGGACTGACAAGAATATCTACACTCCAATTACTTATGAGGTTGGTCAATACTTTAATATGTGATCAAATTATATTTAAGAAAGATAACAAATATATTTCTAGGGAAACAAGATAACTCCAGAAGGGACTTTTAAATATTGTTTATCTCTAAATATTATTTGGTAATATTTATCATATTGATAAGTATATGATTAAATATCATATTGGTAAATTATCATATTATTAGTTTAAAGGAATAGTAACTATTTTAAACAGCTATTTTGCTGGGACAAGCTAAATGTTTAATAATTTGTTACTTATGTAATATATTCTTTTAAGATGGAGTATGTTTTTGAAATTTATAAGTTGTAGATACAAGAACAAAAAATCAAAAGAGTATAGCCACTTTCAAGTATTTATAAAGTAATAAACATTTTTCTAAATTTTTTTTAAGTACAAATATGAATAAAGCTATTGTCAGCATTACCAAATGATAATATTTGAATTCTGGCATCAGGGTCCATGTATAAGCACTCTGTTATGCTACCTTTCAAAAATTATTATTTTTCTGTTGAATGCAATAGAAACAGAAAGCATGTGAAAAATGTATGTAATGCTCATATTGATAACAGCGTAAGATACTAATTTTCTTACACACAATTCTAAATTCTGTGCTGTTAGTACTTATTGAATTGAAATTCTTATTTGAATAAGGAAAGCTTGTGAGTTTTGTAAACAAGAGTTATGTCAAACAAATCTATCCTGGGCCCAACAGCAACAAGAATTCCTAGTATCTGGATCTTGGTTTCTAATACTGTTTTCCAGTGAAAGGCGCCTGAGCTCCTTAAAGAAGTGGCTGATTCCTTTACATACAAAAGGAGACCGAGTACCTTATAATCACAGAAAGAAAAAAGTACTATAAAACAAGACAAAACCTCACAGTGTTGGCGGGTTGGTATCTGAAAGGAATACAGTAGCCAACTAAATAGTTCTCACTGGCCAAAGCTGGAACGATTTGAGCAATAAAGTAGTAGTGGTTTATAACTCAAAGTAAAAAATAAATATCTCTGAGTCCATACTGATATAAACAAATTATTGAATAAATAAATGGAAGAAAAGGCAATGTCCCATGCAGAATTATCTCAAATGATTGATGTAGATAATGTCTCCAAAGAGACAGAATACAACTCTACTTCTTAAGTGTGAGCTGTGGCACAGAGTGACCTCAAGTGACTTCTTTCTTGACCTCAGAATGTACAACATAGAAAAAAGGGGGAAACAGTAACTTCACCATGGAGAGATCTGACAAATACTACCCAGACAAGTGGTCAAAGTTAATGGCAACACTGATAAATCATCTTCAGAATCTGTATGTACCCTTGATACAATGTAATGAAAATAGCACTTTAACTCCATGATCTTTTCCTACAAACCTATATCTTGAGGCTAATCAGGAGAAAAAATACCAGACAATTCTAAATTGAGGGCTATTCTAAAAAATATCTCACCACTATTTCTCAAAACTGTCAAAATGATGAAAAAAAAAAATAAATGAAGTCTGAGAAATTGTCACAGCCAAGAGTAGCCTAAGAAGACCTGATGACTAAATATAATATTATAACCTGAATGGGATTTTGGAAAAGAATGAGGACATTGAATAAACATTAAGGAGTCTAAGGTTAAAAAAAAAGTTTAATTAATAAAAATATAACAATATTAATTCATTAGTTCATTCAGTTGTGACAAATGTACAACACTATTATAAGATCCTAATAATAGGGGATCTAGATGAGTATGTGGGGATTCTCTGTACTATCATCATAATTGTGTTAAAAATCTAAAATTATTCTAAAAGGAAAATATTTATTTTAAAAATCAACACCAATTTCAGCAATAAAATTGCATGCAAAGTCCAATTTTAAAATTATATATATTCTTATCGTGGCTGTATGAGATAGCTACTATTGGTGTTTACATTTTATAGCTGAGGTAACTGAGGCACAAAAATGCTAAATAATCTACACAATCTCAAAATACTAGTACAGAGAAGAGGTAAGATTTGAACTCATGGAGTATGAGTTCACATTCTCAACTAGTATTTTATATTTGTTCTCGTGTATTGTGCATTTATTTTACCTCTGAACAAACACCCACAAGTTCAGTGATTTCTTAGTCATCAAAATCTAGCCAAGGTCAGGCATCAACTGTTTCATCAGAAACAGGATTTAGGCTAAGATTTAGATATAGTATCAGTTAAGAAATCACACTATTACAGTAGTAAAATGTTCTCAAGGATGATTTAACATACAAAATAAATCAATGTTATACAGCATGTTAACAGAATTGAAGGATAAAGTGACATCACTTGATAAAATTCAACATTATTTCATGATAAAAAAAAACTTTCAACAAAGTAGGAATAAAAGAAAACTACCTCAAAATAATAAAAGGGGGGCGCCTGGGTGGCTCAGTGGGTTAAGCCGCTCCCTTCGGCTCAGGTCATGATCTCAGGGTCCTGGGATCGAGTCCCGCATCGGGCTCTCTGCTCAGCAGGGAGCCTGCTTCCCTCTCTCTCTCTCTCTCTCTGCCAGCCTCTCTGCCTACCTGTGATCTCTCTCTGTCAAGTAAATAAATAAAGTCTTTAAAAAAATAACAATAACAATAATAATAATAATAATAAAAGGGATATATGAAAAGCTCATAAGTTCTCACATCCAATGGTGAAAGACTGAAAGCTTTTCCTGTAAGATCAGAAGCAGGAGTTAATAAACAAGGATCTCTACTGTCTCTATCTCTGTTAAACACAGCAGTACAAAAACCAGCTGGAATAAGTAAACAAAATAATAATAATAATAATAATAAAGTCCAAATTGGGAAGGAAGAAGTAAACAATCATGAAGAAGACAAGATCTTATATATAGAAACCCTTAAGAACCCACAGCTGTTAAAACTAATGAGAAATTTCAGTTTGGTTGTAGGATACAAAATTTAAAAAATCAGTTCTGCTTCTACAAACTAACAATGACTTATCTGAAAAAGAAATTGAGAAAACAATTTTATTTACAATATCACTAAAAAGAATAAAGTATTTAGAAATAAATTTAATCCAGAGGCAAAAATTGTATAAAACTGAATACTGAAAATCATTGCTAAAAAGAAATCAAAGGAGACACAAATAAATGTAACGATTCTATGTTCATGGATTGGAACTCAATATTGTTCAATTATCGATGCTACCCAATGTGATCTACAAATTTAATACAATCTCTATCAAATTTCTATCAAATCTCTATCAAAATTTCAATGATCTTTTTTCAGAAATAGAAAAATTCACCCTAAAATTTGTATGTATAACTGAAATAACCCTAAAAAAGAAGAAAAAATTTGGATCCTCACGCTTTGATTTCAAAAATGCTACAAAACAACAGTAATTAAGATGGTATTGTACCATCAGAAAGATAGACATATAAGACAATGGAATAGAGAGTGCAGAAATACACTCTTGTATATATATCTCAAATGATTTTTGACAAGGGTGTTAAGACTACCTAATGGGGTAGGGAAGTGTCTTTAGCAAGGAGTGATGGGAAACTATATACCTACAGGCAAAAAAATGAAATCAGACTTTTACCTTACACAACATATAAAAATTAACCCAAAACAGATTAAAGACAAACATAAGACCAAAAATTATGAAATTGTTAAAGGAAAATATAGGGAAAAAACTTCAGGGTATAGGATTCAGTTGTGTTTTATAGGATAGGACCCCAAAAGCTAAGGTCACAAAACAAAAAATAGACAACTGGGAATAAATCAAACTTAAAAACTACTGTGTAACAAACAAAACAAATTAATAGCTTGAAAAGACAACCTGCAATATAGGAAAAAATAATGTCAAATTATGTTAAACTCCAGAATATATAACGTGCTCATACAACTCAACAACAAAAATAAAAATAACCCAATTGAAGAATGAACAAGAACTAGAACAGATAATTCAAAGAATATATACAAGTAACCAATAAGCATATGAAAAGATGCTCAATATCATTAGTTACAAGAGAAATACAAATCAAAACCACAATGAGAGGGGCGCCTGGGTGGCTCAGTGGGTTAAGCCGCTGCCTTCAGCTCAGGTCATGATTTCAGAGTCCTGGGATCGAGTCCCGCCTCGGGCTCTCTGCTCAGCGGGGAGCCTGCTTCCTCCTCTCCCTCTGCCTGTCTCTCTGCCTGCTTGTGATCTCTCTCTGTCAAATGAATAAAAATAAAATATTAAAAAAAAACACAATGAGATAGTATGGCCACTATCAAAAGAAGAGAAAATAAGTGTCAGTGAGTATGCAGAGAAACTGGAACATTTTTACACTGTTGGTGGGGATGTAAAATGTTGCAGCCATTATGAAAAAGGGTGGAGATTCCTCCAAAGATAGAACTACTGTATGATTCAGCAATCCTACTTCTCAATATATATTCAAATAATTGAACTCAAGATCTCAAGTGATAACTGTGCTTCCACAATCATTGCAGCATTAATCAAAATAGATTTTTCTAAGAGTTTGTTTAGATTCCACATATAAGTGAGATTGTACAATGTTTGTCTGACTTATTTCACTGAATGTAATTCCCTTCAGGACTATTGATGTTGTCACAAAATGGCACAGTTTTCTTCTTTTTTCTTGGCTAAATAGTATTCCACTGCACACCACTTTTTCTTTATCCATTTATCTGTTGATGAACACTGAAGTTGTTTCCATGTATTGGCTATTGTAAATAATGCTGCAGTGAAAATTGGGGTACAGACATCTCTTTGAGGTCTTCTTTTCCTTTGCTTATAAACCTAGAAGTGGGGTTGCTGGAGCACATAGTGATTTTATTTATTTATTTGAAGATTTATTTATTTATTTATTTGACAGAGAGAGACACAGAGAGACAGGAAACTCAAGCAGGGGGAGTAGGAGAGGGCGAAGCAGGTTTACTGCCAAGCAGGGAGCCCAATGTGGGTCTCGATTCCAGGACCTGAGCCAAAGGCAGACGCTTAATAGACTGAGCCACGCAGGCACCCTAGTGGTTCTATTTTTAATATTTTGAAGAACCTTGATACTGTTGTTCATTATGACTTTACCAGTTCACAGTCCAACCATGAGTTTCCTTTTCTCCACATCCTCAACAGCATTTGTTATCTCTTGTCTTTTGAAAATATCTCTTTCATGTGAGGTGGTATCTCATTGTGGTTTTGATTTTCTAACTGGCAATATTGAACAAGTCTTCATGTACCTGTTGTCCAAATGAATATTATGTTCAGAAAAATGTTACTCCCAGGTTCTTTGCCCATTTTTAAAATGGATTATTTTAGGGTTTTTTGTTTTTTCTTCTTCTTTTTCTTTTGCTATTCAGTTTTATGAGTTCCTTATATTTTTTGGATATTAACCTTATATCAGATATATGATTTGCAAATATTACCTCCCTTTCAGTATATTGCCTTTTCATTTTGTTGATTGTTCTGCTGTGCAGAAGATTTTAGTTTGAAGCTTTTTTATTTACATGTGAATATCAAGTTTTTCCAGCACCATTTATTGAAGAGACTGTCTTTTATCCACTGAATATTTGTAACTCCCTTGTCTAGTATTAGTTGACCAAACGTGTCTGTTTTTCCTGGGCTGGGTGTAATTACCCCTTTTTAAGATGCTAAAGCAGATACAGTGATGTTGAGTGCTTTAAATAATTTACATATCATTCTTGATGCTTCTGATGAATTTAAGTTGTAAAACAGCTAAAAATTGTACCTATATCTAGGGAGCTAGTACCCAGTGTATAAGATAAATGACTCCATTCGCTTTTTATAAAGAATAATTTGGAGATACATAATTACTGTCATTAACAAATTCCATTCTCAGCTCAAATGCCAGCTCTTCAGAAAGATTGTCTTTAACATCCATCATAAAGTAGCCCCTCCTACTACTCTCTCCCCGCCCTGTTTTATTTTCTTCCTGGTACTTATACTAGATTTATTTTATCTATTTTATTTTTAGTTTATGCCTTTACTTCAGAATATAAGTTTCTTATTAGTAGGGACCTTGTCTGTCTTCTTTATTTCTGTATTCTCAATGTGTAACTAATGTTTATCTTATGGTTGGTATTCCATATATTAGTGGATTAAATTAGTGAATTTTAAGAAAGGCAAAATAGATTTATCCTATTCTACTTTTTTTTTTTCACATAGTATTCAGACTGTGGATTGGCCTAAATCACTCCTCAAAGAATGCTGTCAGGTTTTTTTTTTTTTTTTTAATATTATTTGTATAGAAAAATGTAATGTCCATTGAAAGGGTCATTTAATGTGATACTCCAAGAGAAACCCTTAGGTGTAATCTCTTTACTTATGTGCGTGCAGAGATTGTAAATTACTAACCAACATTCATTCTTTTCTTTCCTTTTCACAAGAGATCTAAACTACAATTAGGGTAGAGATGCTTTGGGCTAAAAGTATTTTTCCCTAGCCTTCCTTGCAGTAAGGTGCGGCTACATGACTTTTTTAACCCTGCTTTAATGAACTACAATGAGAGATGTGTTTGGGCTTTCCAAGAATGCTACCTAAGGAATTCCTAGTAGCTCCTTAATGTTTAAGCTTAGAAAAATGATTTTTAGGAACAGCTGAGTGGCACAGTTGGTTGAACCTCCAGCCTGGTTTTGGCTCAGGTGGTGATCTCAGAGTCATGAGATGGAGCCCCAGCTTGGGCTCTGCCCTCAGTGTGGAGTTTGCTTGAGATTCTCTGTTCCCCTCCCTCTGCCCCTCCTGCTCATGCTCTCTCTCGCTCTCAAATAGATAAATAAATAAATAAATCTTTAAAGAAATTATTTTATATTTATCTTCATTTCTAATACAAGCATTCAAAGCTACAAATTTCCCTGTAAACTTTAGTTTTGCGACTTCCCACAATTTTTTGTATGCTTTCATAATTTATTGTCCACCTGCATTTTCAATGTTGTCTTTGAATCATCAATCTTATTCAGTTTAACTCACTTCCATCAATGTCAGTGCCTGCCCACAATGAAAGATATTGATCATATGTTCAATGAAACATTTAAATAATGCTTTAATGAAAAGTATCTTGACTTAAGTTATATTCAAATGGACTTCCATGAAAACTTCAAACCTTTCTCCTTGTCAGGAGCATACTAAATATGCTAAATGTAATTTTGTCAGTAATAAATTATGCAAAGCTAAAATAAAATTTCTAAAATTTACAAAGATAGATTTAAACTGCAATTTAAGAACGCACAAGAAAAGATTAAAGCAGTAGCAATCTCTCTTTGCAAGTTACAGTGACTGGGTGAGAAGATTGTAAATCTATGTATGAGTCAATGCCCTGTCAGAGCTTTTGTTAGTAAAATCATTTTGCCTGAAGCTTTTCCTTACAAAAAGTTCTTAAAGGAATTTCATGTGTCCAGTTGCTTTAGAGAGGAATTTTGTAGTTAAGCTAAATGATTATTAAAAAAAAACAAAAACTAGACCTCAAAATTCTTTGAAAATCATATGAAATAATTTTATTGTATTTTATGTTTATATAACATATGAAAAATAAATAAAACTTAAAATATTTCCAAAATGGATGAATAATCATGTTAAAATGTAATCTCATGTTTGAACACACATTTTTAATGAGTTAGATGATAGATAGATAGATGATAGGTAGATACTTAAGATGCTTTCAATGGGAGTAAGACAGCAGGAATTTAAGGTGGCTAAATCCCTATCTTTTTAAAAAATATTTTATTTATTTATTTGACAGAAATCACAAGTAGGCAGAGAGGCAGGTAGAGAAAGAGGGGGAAGCAGGCTCCCTACTTAGCAGAGAGCCCAATGTGGGGCTCAATTCCAGGACCCAGGGATCATGACCAGAGCCAAAGACAGAGGCTTTAACCCCCTGAGCCACCCAGGTGTCTCTCCCTATCTAAATAATAGAAATATATTGGTAAATTCTAAAATGGAATTATCCAGTAATGATAGACTATACATGTTATATATTGCACATAACCAGAAGACATGTCTAAAACAATATCAGCAAGTACCTCTATGGAACAGAATCAGAGAGTAAGTCAGAGGACTTTTGAATTTTGTGAAATATATACTTTCAATGAATTTTTTAAATATAAGCGTTTTTTATTGTTAAAATAAAGAAAAGGAAATTTTAAGAGGTTTAAATGTTCATATTTTATCAACAGCAGGGCTTTATCAAAAATATTTGAAATGTTAGTATAACTAACAATTCATTAGATTCAAAATAGCAATTATACATATGACCAACTCCAAATAATTATGTCTAATTGCTTTATACAATTGATTTAAAGAAAATTATAAAGAAAAAACAATCACATTTTGAAAGAGAAAGTATCAGAAAAGGCATATCTTTGGTGATACCCAATTTTTCTGTACCATTTTTCAGACTATGTCAGACATATAAGCAATAGTACAAGTTGTTGAATTTTACAATTTTATATATCACTAAAAGCATTCTCTTTCCCCCAAGATTCCTTGGGGAAGTGTCTGTCAATGGAAAGAGAGGCATCACCACAGAAGAGAGCCAGGACATTAGAGCAAAGAATAAAAAAAATCACATTTAACAAGAACAAACTGCCAAACAATTTAATTTGGAAAAATCAAAATTAACTTTCAGAGATTAAAATGACTCTCTTCATAAGGATGTATATGCACAGACACACACACACTACATCACCTCACATGATGTAATTATAAAGAAGTTTTTACACATACACATTGACCAGGTGATAAAAATTCAGAGTTTCTTACATTTTGAAAATATGCTTTAAGTTTCTAAGTTATACTGATAAAGATATACAATCAAATTATGTAAATATGTTAATGTGAAGTTCTTTCATTTTTATCTGTAAAGCAAGGTATACACAGCTTTATTTGTTGTTTACTTCACGTGTCTAAATAAAGTTTTAGATTTATCAGTCTTTTAATATTTAAAATAACAATTATTCTTCACACCTGAATATAAAGAAATCAAAATATATTTTACAGTGTTTATTCTAATAGTATAAAAAATAGAGAGGGAAATATTAAAAATAAAAGCCACCAAATAAAGTATACATTAAACTTATTTAAGTATCACATATTTTAACTAAGTTTGCAGTTTGAAAATTTCCATATGCTGAATCACTCAAATATGCATGGACACTGAAGTTCATTTTAACATAATACCAACACTAATTAACATTTAGACTACTGAATCAAGTTTAAGATTTCCTCTCAGTCTTTTTTCTTTCTGAAATGTATCTTCTAGAAACTAGTGAGTATACAAAACACTGTGCTTTAACATTACTTGAAATAATAATTTCCAAATTGCTTATGTCACCAAACTGATACAAAAATACATTTGATTTTGTTTTCAAATGTTAGCCATTGCTTTTTTATTTAATTTTACTTTTTGAGTATATGTTTTCATACTATGTATTCAAATCTACATCTATAATAAGATACTTTTGGACAACTCTCTCTTTCATCTCTATCATATCCACCTGTTCTGTATCCCAGCATTTTTCCCCCACTGTATTTCCTGTCACAAATGAAAGCAAACACACATATATATACACTTACGTATATGTGTATATAAATGTTCTACCTTTTGTTTAAAAAAGTAAAGGTATTTTCAAATGGTAGAATACTATGCATATCTTCATCTTTACCCTACTCTTTATTAATTTAAAAGTAAATCCTGAAAATTATTTCATGACAGAATACAAAGAATTTTTCATTTTATGGCATAATCCCATTCAGTAGATGTACTATTATAGTTATTCATTCAGGCCTCTATCAATTAGTGTGGGTTGGTTTTAAGCTTGTGAAATTTCTGTAAATATTATAATGAATAATCTTGGTCATAGTTCTTTTTTCAAATTTACCAGTGTCTTTTCTGACAGATTCTCAGTGGTGGGATTTTAAATACATCAATATACAGTTTTCTAGATATGTTTAATTTTCCCCAAAAGGCATTAATTTGGCATTCCCATTAACAGTATATCAGAAATTTTCATCTCTTATAACTTCCTAATTAGATGATGATGTTTTTGAGGATTGATTTTATATATCAGCCTGACTGGCCACAAATTACCCAGATTAAGTATTATTTCTAGGTGATGTCTGTGAAGATGTTTCTGAATGAGACTAGCATTTGAATTGGTGAACTCAGTAGAGTGTCCTCCCCAATGTGTGTGGGAACCATTGAATCTGTTGAGGGCCTAAGGAGAACAAATGTCCAAGAAAGGAAGAATTTGCTTCTTTTTGCCTGCCTGCCACCTTGAGTTGGGACCTCTCATTTTCTTCAGCTTTGGGAATGGAATTTAAACCATCAGCTCCTCTGGTTTTCAGGCCTTCTGACTTAGACCAAATTACACCACTGGCTTCCCTGGATCTCTAGCCTACAGACGGCAGATTGCAGGATAAATTCTCAGTCTCCATAAATGTGTGATCTAATCCCTCATAATAAAATCTCCATCTCAGCTACATAGTATCATGCTAAGCAAAATAAGTCATCAAAGAAAGAAAAATAACATATCATTTCACTCATATGTGGAATTTAAAAAACAAAATAAATGAACATGGGGTGGGGAGGGCAGAGAGAGAGCAAGGGAGATAAGCCAAAAACAGATTCTTAATTATGGAGAACAAACTAATGATTACCAGAGGGGAGGGGCTTGGGAGGTTGGGTTATATAGGTGAAGGGGTTAAAGGAACACACTTGTTGTGATGAGAACTGGGTGATGTATGGAAGTGTTCAATCACTAAATTGTACACCTGAAACTGAAAAAAAAAAAAGAATAAAACCCACTCTGTTGCCATTTCCATATCCATGTAAATATACACATAAAATCTCCTGCTAGTTCTGTTTCTCCAGAGAACTTTGACTAAAATGTTATTGGATATTGGGATTTTGGGCCACCGTGATATGTGGGGGTGTTAGTCCAGTATGATTGGCTTTATATGTTTCAGAACCATTTTCATTGCCTCATGCATGAACATATTGTTCTATTCATCATATAATTTTGACCATTATTCTAACAGTTTATTTTACTTATTTCTTCCCAATTTTATGAAGTTCTATACATGTTAAGAAATTTAGCTCTTAATCTATGATACACAACTTTTTAAATGGAGTCAGGTTTATCAATTCCTTTCCCCTTTTCTAAAATTTCTTCTAGACTTTGATTCTAAAAGCTAAAGACATTTTCTTTTTTATTTTTCAAGTTGCAAAGAAGATGATATTCTCTCCTCTGTGTTTTCCCAAGTTATTCAATTCATACTTGAAACAGCGTAATTGGTAATGTACTGCCTTATACTCTACTGTTTATTTTTGTCTCCTGTGCAAGACTAACACCTGCTTAAAGCCAAGAAATACATATGTGAAGCGTTCTCCTTCAGCACAGTATCAGACTTGGAATATATAGTCACTAGTTAAAAAAAAAAAAAAAAAAAAAAAAGAGCTTAATGGATGTTTGAGTGAATAAAGTAATTCACTTAAGGATTAGCTCAATAAAAATATTTTTTAGAAAAATCAGTAAAAAGAACAAGTCCACATAGCTAGAGCCTATTTGAATTTAAAAACTCAAATAAATTTAATCCAGTGCAAAAATTTATATGTGCATTTTTTTTGTTTTATCACAATTAGTCACCTATTATAAAAAATGGCTATAATATTTGTTTGACCCTGGTGAATCATATATTTCCAATCTCTATTCTAAATTGGAAAGCTGCTTAAAGTAATTTCTTGGAAGACCCTTGGATGTGTAACATAGAGAAGTCATGAAAAGCTGACAGACTTATGCACTTAGTTGGGGAAGGACAGGATGCAGAGTCAAGGCAAACTGTGTATGCTTCAAGATAAAAACATTTATCAGAAAAGAAGAGTGGCAAGGATTGGTTAATTTGAGAAACTAAGGAGCATGATTCTGAAAGTTCTTTTCTAATGATGGGCACCTCCAAATGAAGAGGGGAAAGGGAGGGGAAAATTCAGGTAACCAGTAGTCATAAAAAGTTCCACCACAGTTATTCACATAGGAAAGGCAAAATACTAGTAGAGCATTCTACAATCAAGATGTCCCAAAGGTAATGCTTTTGAAGTCAGTCACAGAGTTAGGGTAGGATTTACAACACTGTTCTCTTGAGACTGAACTGTCAATATTTCATTTTACAGTTAACAAAACAAAACAATTATACACATACATATACATGTGAGTGTGTTTCTCCAGCCCAAGATTGTTTAAAGTAAAGGCAAAGATACAAATGTGATTTGGGGTTCTAGTTTAAAGATTAGAAGTATAGTTTTCAGGACTCGTCATTTCAATCACCTGTGGGATTTTTAAAATTACATAACTACATGGACCCTAACTCAGTCCTTTTGAATCAGAATCTTGGGTCTAGGTTGTAGACATTATCACTTTTTAGAAACTCTTGGGAATTTGTGGTATGGAGCTAGCACTGAAAATCTCCTATTTAAAGAATAGAAAAAGTACATAAAAATTGTTGAAACAATTAGTCATTCATTTATCTTAGTAAAAGTTGAATTGGTTGAATTCAGTATGAAGGTCAAGGCAGAATCCTGGTGATTTTAGAACATCCAATTGTTGGGTGTTGAGTGGCAAGAGCAGACGTAGTCATTGCCATACAGGTGAAATCTGGGATAGCTTCTCCCTCTGAGATGAGAGTATTTTTCACTGATGGGTAGAATTACACTCGTTCTTTAGGAATGATTGAATCAAACAGATGGTTAATGAATGAGCATGAAATTAAGTTGTGACTTGTCTTTTGGTTCATAAGATTAGGTGTGAGTGCAAGGAAGGCAGAGAAACACTGAGTAAAGTGGCATTTAATAGAGGGATTCTGTGGACTGAGTTGTGTCCCCACACATTAATTTGTTGAAGCTCCAGTGTATGGAGGCAGGATTTTGGACGGCAATTAGATTTAGATAAACTCATGAGGGTGAGGTGCTCCTGATGAAATTAGAGCCTTCAATAGAAGAGAAGCCAGAATGCTTCTTCCTCTCCCTCTCCCACTTTCTCCCCCTCTCCCTCTAACATAGGTAGAAAGCAGCCTTCTACAAAGGTAGAAAGCTCTCACCAGAACTCAACCGTGCTGTCACCCTGATCTCAGACTTCCATCTTCCAGAACTGTAAGAAGTAGATTTCTGTTTAAGTTACCCAATCTTTCTTATGGCAACTTAAGCTAACTAGTTCCTTTATACAGAAGTTAAAAAAGTATGCTGCATCATAGAGCATGGGGAGACTTGGAAATACCAAACAACTCCCTTTCACATCATCACTATGAATAATCTTAAATAGATAAACAGGACTAGCACTCTTTTTTTCCCTTAAGATTTCATTTATTTATTTGAGAGAGAGAGCGAGCAAGAGAGAGCACAAGCAGGGTGAAAAGCAGAAGGAGAAGCAGACTCCCTGCTGAGCAGGGAGCCCTATGTGGGACTCAATTTCAGGAGTCCAGGATCATGATCTGAGCTGAAGGCAAATGCTTAACTGATTGAGCCACCCAGGTGCCCAAAGAGGACCTCTCTAACCTCTGATAATGTTATGAAATTCTAGATTATGAATTGAATAAACAGTGACTAGAAGGTGCTTAGATTCTATCACTACTTACTTATTTGACATTGAGCAAATGATAAGTGATAGATCTCAAAGTGATTTATTTTCATGATTCCTATAAGTCATTGAGAGTGAAAGTGAAGTTAATAGAATATGGGACTATATGGAGGAGGACAATATAGCATAAGTTTGGGGATAAAGTAAATGGGTATTTACAAGATGGGAGCAAAGGGATAATTGAGTGTCCAGGGATTTTTTTTTTTTTAATATCACTTTAAAATAGTATTCAATTGAATCAAATCATTCGGATTGCACAATGTAGAATATTTTTCACAATTAGTCCTAGAAGTTAAAAAAAATTATACATTTTATTTAGGGGAGAAAGGATCTAATGGGTCCCTTTTAAAATACACAAAAATAATTGATGAAGTTATTTGATAAATTGCATGAGGTTTTCTTTAAAATTTTTTTGTAAATATGAAGTTAAAAATTCTGATTAGCAGGTAGAGGTCATAACAATGAGTTTTGTTTACAAATACTGTTTTATTTGATTAATCATTTAAATTCTTAGCCAAGATACAAATTAGAGGACATAGTGATTCAAATTTAAAATTATATAATCAAAAGAAGTAAGCATATTTCTGAGTTTAAGGAAATGAAATATTTTGCTTTAGTAGTCTATCTCTGCTGATTTTGTTATTATTACAGTGGGAAATATACAAATAGTGCCTAAGTTTTTTCTGAGATTCATTTTCTTAAATAGTCTTTAATATCCAAATTCTATGTTTCAACAACATTTTGAAAAATTACATATTGTTGATACATTAGACTTTGAAGTGAAAGAACATTTGATTGGGGGCACCTGAAGTAAAAGAACTTTTGATTTGGGGCATCTGAGCTGGTTAAACCTCTGACTCTTGATTTAGGCTCTGGTCATGATCTACAAGTCATGGGATCCTGGGGTGGTGTGGTCATGGTTTCATGCTCAGCACAGAGTCTGCTTGTCAGTCTCCCTCTGTCTGCTCCTCCACCCACTTGCTCTCTCCCTCCCTCCCTCAAATAAATAAAGAAAATCTTTTTTAAAAAGTCAGGAGGTGGGGGCTTTTGATTGAAATCTGTGCTTTAAATACATTTACTAGCAGTAAGACCAGCAAATTATTCTTCTTCTGTAAGTGTCAGTTTTTAGGATTGATAGTATTTTTCTTTGTCCTTCCTGTTTTCTGCCTGGCAAAAAATACATGCTCAGTGAAAGTTAGCAATTTTAATTAGAATGGCAGAATATTTTATAGCATACATTTGAATTCGTTCTATAAAACACATGCATTAATAAATATACGATATATTCAGTTTGGTGAAAACAGATATAAGAACAGCAATTAAGCCTATTCTATCTTATTACATCTTTCATGTTATATCATTTTGAATTCTTTAAAAAATACATACAATATTCAATTGAATATAAAGATAACTATGCTGTTATAATCTTTATAATCTAACTGATTATATGTGTGGCACCACCTAAGTATGCATCAAATAGATAATAGATAATTGTTTTATTGTGACGATCCCTTCACAGTATGTCATACATATGAAACTAGTCAAATGTTATATATCAGTCATTTCTATCTCAATAAAATAATAAATGCATATATATAAGCCTACAAAAAAAAGTACCTGTATTATATACACAAGACTGAGCTATATTTTTTTTGAAGTACAACTAACAACAAAATAATTCCTGGAGTTAACTCCTCCTCCTAGGTTAGACTCCAGTCAATGGAGAGACCTAAATTGCTTATCTAGTCCTGGCAAATAACCAGACACTTGAAACTGAGAGTAATACTCCCTTAAAGCATTAACTCTGGTAAGGAGAGAGAAAAATGAGTAATTCAAAGGATAATTTCCTTTAACTTCTGTTTCCAAAAAGTTATTTTCTGCATCATTTCAAGCTAGGTTGGTGAACTGAAGAGTAAACAAAACAACATATTTTATGATCTGTTTATCCCAGTGGTTGTAACCAGCATGGTATGAGAGTTTAAAAAGAAATTATAGATACTCAGAATCTAGGGTCAGAGATTTTATGCACTCTGCTTGTCTACTTGGTTGCACAGAAGGTATTTGACTATTTTACTTTACTTTATTAAAGTTAGCATCTTTGAAGTTCATTATCTGGCATTGTTTAACAATGAAATTTTAGGCATCAGAAAAATGTTCATTAACCAATGAATGGATAGCCAGTTGCCAATTTAGCCATGCAATGGAAACTTCTAGGAGGTTTGGCAGAGGGAATAGTTTAGGGCAGAACTTTCCTAATGATCTCAGTAAACCCTCAAGTTTACAAGACCAGGACTTTGGGCACCTGAAACCCCCACACCAGTTACTTATTGCCATCATCAGACTCAAGCAAGGCTACAATAGAGTACAGATACTGTAAGGTATGATATGAAAGATATGATATGAAAAGGTTGGGGTGGTATACATAGTGCTGCTCATCAATATTTTCTGGTTTTCCTTCTGGGTCTTTGGGTATAAGGTTGCAAATAAAATACAGAACACCAATTAAATTCAAACTTCAGATTAACAATGAATAATATTTCTAAAATTTTGCAGGGGGTACATATATTAAAAATTATTCCTTTGAGTCTTAAATTCAAATTTAACTGAGAATCCTGTATTTTTTCCAACTTTATTGAGATACAGTTAACATATAGAATTATAAAATATTTAACTTGTATAATGCAATATTTATGATTATATATATGTAAGATATATTTTATATATCTATATCTATACATATATATGGAGGATTCCCCCATCAAATTGATTAAAATATCCATCATCTCACATTACTTATTTATCTTTTTGCTTCGGTGAGAACATCTTTATTTGAGAAACATGGCAACTATATTTGACAATTTCTCTTCTGTCTTGAGGTTAGGCATCATTATTTGACTCAGTTTGATCATTCAAATGGATGTCACTTCTTTGGGAGATCTAGCTCCAGCAACCAGTTGTTTCTCAGGCAAATGGTTGCTGAGATAGATGTTCCAGAGAACTCTTTCTCTGGCCCTGCAACCATGGAATTCTAAGATGGCGCGAAGGGTGAACACTGAGTTGTCACTTAGACAACTGCCTAGGAAAGCTTCCCAGTTTTGTTGCATATTTAGTGAGTGAGAAGTAGGCTGCTATTTGTTTATATGCTTACACTGAAGTTTAGGAGGTGCTTATTAACAGACTATAACTGAGATTATCCTAATAAAGGTCAGAATGACTGTAATTCTAGACCAAGGTAGGTTTTCTATCATGACTAAAATTTCACTTGATATTAGTGATCCTGAATTTAAACTGATAAATAGTTGTAATAGTATTGTGTGTGTGCGCACATGTGTATATGTGTATGTGCATATACATGTACATATGTTTCAGCCATATTGATTCATGGAGAACTGAACTTGGGATGAGTTAGAATTTTTCCAATTGAGCATGATAGAAAGACAGAGTTGGTCAGGATGATTGCAAAGGCATGACTGCAGTGAAAGAATCCAGAGTGAAAGCTGGGTGAGGAAGGAAGTGTTATTAGGGGAAGGGAAATGGATGTAAAAATCAATGAACTGTCAGCTTTAGTAGGGTCAAAAATGTAAAAAAGTTTATGATATTTAATCTATTGGAGCTTCTGATATATTATAGAAAACACGGGTCCTTCAAAATCCCTCACTTAGAGAGTTATTTGAATTAATTGGATAAAAACTGGAAATTGAGAAAGAGAAGAAATGAGACCTTATTATCTTATAATGAAAGAATGACTGAAAACGGGTCTCAAAAATAAAACTAAGATTTGGATAGTTTTAAGGGAAAGTGAATGGCATTTCAAATAGAATATTCTAATCCCAGTCTCAGAAGAGCCACTACTACTTAGCAAACCTATTTTATTTCTTTAAGTCAGTAGTCATTTCAAAGCTTTACTCCCCTCATCACCCCCATCCTCTTCAGTCTCACAGATAATATGTCTTTGTAACTGGAGACTGTGAGATATGTATTCAATTAACTATTCATGTCATTCCTAAGTGCATCTTGATCAACAATATTTCTTCCTGTTAAACACTTATTTGCAGATATATTTGAAATTCTGGGTGCTATAGATTTTCCAGAAAGATACAAATGCCAGACCTTATCCCAGTAGACAAAGTTTAAACTGATAGAGTTATCAAAAAACCACCATTACAAAAACCAAAGAAAACAAAAACAAAAGAAACAAAACCACCAATACCAGCTGGTTTCACAGGAAAATCATACAAACGCGCTAAGATAACCACAACATTGTACTTTAGGATTGTTTCTAAAAAATGTATTTATTTATTTACTTATTTATTTTAAATTCAATTAGCCAACATATAGTACATTGGTAGTGTTTGATGTGGTATTCAATGATTTGTTAATTGCATGTAACACCCAGTGCTTATCACATCACATGACCTCCTTAATGCTCCTTCAAGTGGTGGCAGTTTTTGTTTTCCCTATACGCTACAACTATTTATTAAATCTCTTCATTGTTTTCCTATTTTGCCACATTTGTGTCTGTACTATTTTATTTAATTAATTCATTGAAATAGTTAACTCAAGCCATTAACACAGAGTATTTCATACATTTAATGATGTATTCATTGTCATTAAATAAACTGTAACTACAATTTTGAATTTAGTTTTCTCCAGAAATTGTTGAATTAGGTATTGTTTTTTTAAACTGAATATAGTTGATATACAATGTTACATTGATATCAGGTGTGTAACAGTGATTTGACAAGTCTTTATATTATGTTATGGTCACCATAAGTGAAATTTTGTTTTTATTTTGTTTTTTGTTTTTTGTTTTTTTTTTTATTTATTTTTTATAAACATATATTTTTATCCCCAGGAGTACAGGTCTGTGAATCACCAGGTTTACACACTTCACAGCACTCACCAAATCACATGCCCTCCCCAATGTCCATAATCCCACCCCCTTCTCCCAAACCCCCTCCCCCCGGCAACCC
>NC_081568.1:109008626-109025016 GCF_022355385.1 Mustela nigripes | reverse complement strand
TTTTTCTGTTTCCAGAATTGCTGTTCTTCTTCTCTTCGATCTGCCGATGGATTTTCAGGTGTTTGCAATCTTTAGATAAGCTATCTAGCTGATCTCCGGCTAGCTGAAGCATCTCAGCTTGCTACTTCTCCGCCATCTTGACTCCTCCCCCAACATTAACACAGAGTACACAAAGATTATGTCACTTAATATCAATAAAGGTATGGACATTAGTATATATGATGTGTATAACAAGATTGATTATACAAAAGCAACAGCTGTATGTCATTAGTATTAAATATAGGCATATATAATTGTAGGTTTTACTCCAAAGTCATCAAACTTTGCTATTCTTAAGAGTATACATATTTTTGAGATGAAATTTTATGAAGCATTTGAGGTTCTTTTTAATATATAAGTGAATTTAAATTGTGAACAACCAAAGTAGTTACAAATCTATAGTTGATGTGCATGAATAGATTAGAAAATAAAGTTTAAAAATCCAATTCTTGGCTAAATCAGAAAATTAACATGAACTAAAAACTGGTTTAATTTCTTTTAAAAAAAGTTTTTGATTTTACTATGTAATTCATAAGAATAATTTTCTTAACAGACTGTCAAGTTCTTTAAAAAAAAAATGCATCTAAGCCATAAACCATAGGCTTAAAAAGGCTAATCAAAAGAATATCTTTGAAGAGAAAATATAAGGAATATTATGGGGTGATTACATGGCGATGGTAAGGCTATTACTCAGCTTCCATAAAGTGTTTAGGATTTCAAATTTTGTAAGTGGAGAGAGAATTATATGTAAGAAACAAAGTACAGAATTAGAAACAAAATTATAGAAAAGGGAGGAGAAAAATGGAGAAACCTAGCTTGGGAAATTGAGAAATTAGAAACAGTTACAAGATAGACCTAATGGTAGAATCTAGGTTCTAAAGGTTTTGACACCTTCATTTGGTGTTTTGATTACCTCTTCTTCACCTTGTTGGGGAGGGAGAGATTCATTCCTACTCTAGGATTATGGGGAACAACAAGCCACACAATACTCGATACTGGAGAGATGAGATTTATAGCAGTTTATTAGTTATGTATAGTCATATAGCCTGGGGTAGAAGACATGCTTTTCACTAAAATTGATGTTTCACTTGGGTATTTCACTCAAATGCAGAGTGAAAAAGCAGGAGCTGTGGGAGAATTTACTAGAGAGTGAGATGATCCCTGGGCTCCACAAGAGGATGTAATTTTCTTGTTTGAATAATTTGGCTACAGGGAATTGGAGCCCATTACTCAGGGATAAACAGGCCCTGTGCCTCATCCCACAATAAGGAGGTTGTTTGGAGAGGGAACATTATCTGTACGTTCACGTCACATTTGGTACGTCAGTGCATACATGTGTGAGTGCAGATAGATGTAGATATACTTCTTAAATTTTAGAACAATTTTAGATTTACAGAAAAATTGCAAAGACAGGATAGTGTTAGCATCATATCCCACACCTGGTCCATTATTATTAACGTCTTAGATTAGTAGGGTACAATTGTCACAATTAATAAACCAATATTGATACATTATTATTGACTAGACTCCACACTAAATCATATTTTTAAAGTTTTTACTTTATCTCCTTTATATGGTCTATAACCTCATATAAAATATTACATTTAACCATCATGTTTTGTCAGTTTCATCTTGACTGTGAAATATTCTCATATAATCCTTATCTTTGTTAACCTTGACGGTTTAAAGAGTATTGCACAGGTACCTTATAAAATGCCCCTCAAATGAAATTTATCAGATGTTTTTGTCATGTCTGGACTGAAGTTATGATATTTTTGTGGAAATACCTCAAAATAAAGTGCCATTTTCATTACATCATCTAAAGGGTACACACTACTGACATGACCTTACTGTTGATGTTGACCTTGATTACCTGACTGAGGTAGTGCTTTGACAAGTTTCTTCATTGCAAAGTTATGCTCCTCCCCCCTTCTCCACACTGTACTCTTTGGAAGGAAGTCACTGTGTGAAGCCCATACCTGAGGTGTGGGGAATTATACTCTAGCTGCTTAATGGTGCAGTATCTACATAAATACTTAGAATTATTCTTCACATGAGAGTAGTCTTTTGTCCTTTTATTTATTTAATAATTTACTTACATTGGTATTGGCTCATTGACATTTTAAACTATGTGTTATAATATTACTTTATTTTACTGTTTGAATTATTCCAGGTTTGGCCACTGGAGGTTCCTTCTGTTGGTTCCTGTGTCCTTGACATATTCCATTATTGTGTGTATGTGTGCTAAAAACACTTCTTGGCTTTCTGATGTAAGAATATGCTCCAAGATCATCTTGTATATTTCCTGCCCCAGTTTAAGAATTTCAGCCATTTCTCCAAGCAGCCTTGGCTCCTTTTATTGGAGAATTTTAGGAGTTATGTATACATATAGAGTATTTCTTCATGAAACCATTTGTATATAAATTAAGCTAAACATGAGTTCATACTGATGTTTCCAGCTAGAGTGAGCCATGTGGTAAAGGGTTGTAGTTGGAACATCAGTAAGAATTTATGCTCAGGAATTCTGCAATTATATATAATGATGATCTTTTTTTAGATAGGACAGCATATATAGGAAGAATTAACCTCTTTGTTTCCGTAACAATAAATTTTTTTGTGAATACAAATGTATTCTTATGTATCCAAACTTATTTTCATTACTTCTCATATACAACTTTGGCTTATATGATATAATCAGAAATTCAAATCTCATAGAATATTAAAGATTATATAATCCATTTATCCCACGTTACATGACAAAATTAAAATACAGAACATTTAAGATGTTTTTACATTATTTGTATTTGAATAAGTTGGTAGCTAGATTAAGCTGAAAGTTCCAGCCCACAACTTTCAATATAAGCTTGCAAATTACAGTGGACACTGACAGGTATTAATGAGACCCAAATAAAGAAAAAAGGAGTTCAAATAAACTGTTTAATTAAACATCAGTGTGACTAAATAATGATAACAAAATGAGAATAGAAAAAAGAGACAAGTGAAATGAGAATAACATGTTGCAAATATTTTGCCAACAAGACTCTTTTTTTTTTAATTCTGAATATCTCTGTTTATCCGAAGAATATTAGTTTGAGAATCAGAGAATCATGTTCTAGGTTTATAATTTATTCAACTGTAAAATGTGGCTATCCTTTCAATGGTAACCGAGATTTAAAATTCTATGAACTCCGTATCTACAAAATTATTTCTGATCAACTGAAAAAATCTGTTCTTTTGATACATTTTTTTTAAAGCTGTCAAAATTCATACACTATTTGGTTGATCATTCAAACACAAATCAAGAGAGAACGTGATACCAAATATCAAATTTTCTGGTCTCGAATCAAACCTGGGCCTTACCTGAAAGAACTTTTAATTTTTTATGTTGATAATAGTAAAGTTTTATATTCTTAATTGGTTTAGTGGTTTCCAAGCAACAGACAACTTTGCAGTACTTTAACTTACCTTTTTGTTATGAATGCTTTTGTCATTATTTTATCCAGGTGTGTTTTGTAGTGAGAATCAGATCACTAATAATTTGGACTCTTAAGCCAATGTAAAAATGCTAGAAGCTCTATCAATCCAGACAGCTCAAAAATAGTTCCTCCTGTTTGCAAGCACATCTGTTACTTTACCACATAAAAGGATAACTAGTTTACATGTGTACCTTTTAGTCAGCTAAAATAGAATAAATTTCAAACTAACTATAACTTAACTACCAGGATTTTTCCCAGGTTAGCTATTTATATCAGTTCAAGAGTCTTCTATTGTCTAAATCACATATTTACTGATGTAAAAAATAAAACTCCAAAATCTACTTTAGCAGAAGTGAGACACCCAGAAAATTCTGTACTCATTGTATTATTTAAAATTCATCTGGGAAATTTATAAATTGCAATGAGATATACTCATTGTTCACTGGTCAACACATAAAGAAACAAATATAGTGATTCTTGCTTAGAATTCCAACAATTTGGGTGTCTGGTGAACATTTTTTTTCAGTGTTTTGACAAAATACTATTAAAAATCCAGATGATTTGGTAAATTTTTTTTTTTCTATTTTCTGGTGTCTCATCATAGTACATTGTATCAGCTTAGGGATTATGTGAGGTAGTGCTCAACTTTTTTCAATATCTGTTCTACTCCCAAGAAGGAAACTTCTTCAATATGAAAGGAACTTCAGTTAGAAACCCAAAAGATTCATTTCACTTTGGAGATAATTTATTTGATTTTTTTAACATGTTTTTAGTCATTGTAATAAAGACTGTCCATTAGGATTGCAATGAAAGTTTCAGATTGTATTTAACAAAGACTTACCTCCAAGATCTCATTGTCATTTTAGTAACAAAATCTTACTATGGTTTGAACTGATCTGCTTTACAGTAAATTTTATTACATAGTTCCAATGACAGAAAGTAAATGAAAATCTACCAGATTGACACAAAATTAAAGTTTTGACATTGGATAGCAGTTGGAAATACCACCCATTTTGACAAAGGGTATTAAAATATTCCCAATTAGAATTAGATTGCAAAATCTAAACTACTTAGACAATAACATGGTCCCCTTTAAAATCCATATATGCTTGGTGTTTTTCTTTAATAATATAAAGGATTGTAATTCCTTTATTTTCTATGTTTCTGCATCGGTGATCTGAATAATATATTTGGATTAATGAAGATTAAATATCTATTATTCTACCAGTAATGTACTGTTGAAATTCTTACCAGTATGTTCCTAGTTGCCACTGAAACATGGATGTTTATAAAACAAACAACCAAAAAATTGTATTGTGGTCAGTGTGGGCTATCTAAGGAAAAAATACCCAAGTGTACCAAGGGACTCTTTCTCCCTCCTGATGACACAACACAGCTTTAATTTCTCCTTAAGGCAGAGGAGACCATGACCAGAAACCAAGTCAGAAGCTTACCTGACTGAGCCACCTGGGGTCCTCTTTTGGTTCTTATTTAATAAATTCTTATTAATAGTCAAATATATTGATTCCATTTTTTTATATTCACCTCTTTGCCTAGAACTCGTTTAAAATAAGCAATGCCTTGGTAACTACCTGAAAACACTAATCATTTTCATTGGATTTATTTGAGTAGATACATAGAAATAGACTATTTCAAAATATCTCTGTTCCACAGGAAAACTAAATCAGAATCATATCTAAACAATCTTGAATATAGTAATTTTGAATTTACCAAATGAAAGATATAGAAAATATAGATAAAGGATAAAAAATTTTTATTGTTTACCCATTACTGTCTAGTATTTTATATGCATTTGGGAAATAAATATGAATCTCTGCAAATTAATGACTAAAGGACATTTTTAAATCTTCATATTGCTTGAACTTGAAATATTTAATGTTGTGGATGGCATCTTTATTTGGCCTTAATGGGATCACATTTTCTTAGGTTTCTTTCAAATATTATAGACATTTCTGTCTTCTATGAATGCCTTACCTTGTTTATAGGATGCTTTAAGGTCAGATATCTTGAGAGTTTATGTCTTGTCATGTTGTCCTTCAAAAATAACTGCCATTTTGTTGGCTTTAGTCACAATCCATAATGTCCAAAACTCTCCGTTGGTATGTCTAACCCACATCTCATTTCTAATATTGTATCTTTCAAATGTCTTCTGGTCATCTCTACTAGAAATTGTTTTGTTTTTGTTTTTTTGTTGTGGTGGTGATCATTGTTTACTATTTCTCACTCTTTCTGTTGACTCAAGTATTAATTCATTGCCTTCCTTTATTTATTTATTTTTAAATATTTTATTTATTTATTTGACAGAGAGAGAAATAGAGGGAGAGGGAACACAAGCAGGGGGCTTGGGAGAGAAAGAAGCAGGCTTTCTGTTGAGCAGGGAGCCCAAAGTAGGGCTTGATCCTTCATCCCAGGACCCTGGGATAGTGACCTGAGCTGAAGGCAGACGTTTGACAACTGAGCTACTCAGGCGCCCCTCTTTGCTTCATTTAGCTAACTATGTCCCTACTTCAAATGTAAGTATTGGAGTCACTTCTTCAGAAAATACTTACATCATCATCATCATCATCATCATTAGAATTAGTAGTAGTAGTAGTAGTATTTATGACTGTTCGTTCCATCCCCCCCTTTTTTTCCCTTGCTCTAATCTAGATTAAGTCTCTGTTATATAATGTTATAGCACCTGGTACATTTACATATTTATATAAGTCTATAAACTCAATGAATGCTCAAGATCATATTCAATATATTAATCTTAAGGTTTATATAACTTAGTGTAGTGCGTAACATTTTCAGCTCTCAGTGATTTAGATTTTTGAGTTAATTTTTAGGTAAATTTGTGTAAGATAAACAAACAAACCATAATTCCCAAGAAAAGTAGAGCAGTTCTTACCATTAATGTTTGCTTATAGAGTAGTAGGAATGTAATTGAAGTTTCAAACATTCTAAACCTCAATTCAGTTTTTTTCTAACTATGATGAAATACTATATTGATATTTAGAATATTAAAGGTGTATAACAAGAACAGTATATTTTATAATTAATATAACTGTGATCAAATTACATATTTGAATATATATTCACCAATATAATGCCTGAGATCTTTGTGTAGGCTCTAGGACTTACTCTCTTTTTTATGGCTCCAAATTTTACTGTGTTTTTAAAGGAAGTAATGTGAGATAATACAAGTACTTTTTTACTGATTGGTTTCTATCATTCTCTTCATGTAACGGAGTTGAAAATATATAATAATAAAGTCTATATTACTATATATTTGGCCCACATTTCTATTTAGACCTGCTAAATAAACATTTCTATTTAGACCTGCTGCTCTAAGTTTCTTTCCCTTATCAATGGTAAGTACAATTATTTATATTTTAGAAATCCATTTCTAACATACTATATAGTTGTCTTTGTTTTAGATTCACATAAGTTAAAATATATAAACAGAAAATAAAATCCTTCCAGATGCTTTTATCTGAAAGACCTCAATTGTGATGATAGTAAGCCTATAATTTAAGCTAATATATAAACAGAAAAAGAAGGCACTTTTAAAATCCATCAGTCACTTAGGAAAACTATTTTCTACCAAGTGACATTTATGGTTATCTCTGCTAAAGGTGAAACTTCTCTGGAAATATACAGACATTAAAACAAAAATAACCACCTATATTTTCACTGTTCTACTTTCATTTGAAATCCTGCTGTTGTTATCAAATTTATTTATTTTCTTTTTCTTCGCCCACCCGTGGCGACTTCTCAACTATTGCATTTGCTATGTAGTTTTTGTGGGAGATACATGGAACCATTTAGAATGATTTATTTGGAAATGACTTGATCTAATTCCCTTACTTTATCATTTTTTATTGTGTTTATAGTTTAAATCATTGAACTACAGTTAAATAATTAAATTAAAATATGGAGAAATTTGTCACATCATTAAAAATAATGACAAAAGTCAAGGAAGAAAATGAATTGTCATATGTTTTGGGTTTTTTCTTTCCCTCCATACAATGTATTAAACAAACCAATCACTCTTCATAAATGGAAACTGAATTTTATGAAGCATAAAAACAAAGAATGAAAATTTACATTGATGGTGGAATAAAATCAGGGAAACTAAGTTATTCATAAATACATAAATATAATAAGAAATCATGGTTCTCAATACTGTGAAATATGTATATCTTCTTTTCCTGTAAGTCTTCTTTCTAAAACCTAGATCATTTCCATTTTCTAAGTTATCTCTTAAGAACAGAAGTGTGACGTGGTCAAAACTGTCTTTCCTAAAGATATGTGAAACAATTTTATAGTTTCTTGATATTTTACTCCTTACATTTGATGAAACTTGAAACCATGAAACATATGTTATTCCATATCATCAAATGTTAGTTACATAGTTGGAAATCCATTTCATATTACATTAAGTTTAGTAATTTGGCTTTGGATAAATCAGTTTTCTTAGCTCTGATTTACTTTTGAACTCTTTTTTATCCCTGCAACATGATGTCACTTTGATGTATATTCCAAAATCTAACAAAGTAAAATAATGCAAATAGAACTTTGAGAAAAATATACCAAAATCTTCATTTTGCTTTCTTTCTAAAATCTGAAGAAAAATAATTTTCCATTTCAAGAAGAAAATAAAGAACACTCAATGCATAGTACATAAGAACTCATTCAATGAAATACAATAGTAGTGCTGCAAGAAGAATTTTATGTGTCATGAGACGGTAGATGACTGTCACATATGATACTAAACTGATGTCACTGAGTTGAAAGAAGGAAGGATTTACTGCTATCTGCAATGGTCATTGCATGACTTATAAGGGAGGGCAAAAATTTCCAGGCAGAAAACAAGGAAACCCCAGGAAGGGAGAAAGAGGTGGGCTAAAGCCCAATGTTGAATATATGGCAAAGGAAAAAACCAGACTCACTGTTGTGATACTGCCTCCTAAGAAATGAACAGAAAGAAAGCCAGACAGTTTTGGCTCAGCAGCCACTAAAACCTGCTAAGAATTTTGAAATACTTCACATCATTATGAAAGAACAATAGAGAATAAGTCTAAGAAATGTTAAGAAGATAAAGAGAGAAAAAGTTGTATGGCTATTTCAGTCATCCCTTGTGTTTCCATGATGAGAACCAAGATTGGCACAAGGGCAGCAGGAACAAGAACTAATTACTGAAAGACCTGTACCCACTAAAACATGGGCATGACATCATGACAGATTTTTACAAGATGACGAGGACCCAAACATGAAGTTAGGTACCATGTATGCCACTAGTAGAATTATGACTCAGCTAAATAATAACACTCACAAGAGAGAGGTTTTTAAGACAGAAAATGAAAATTGAGCCCAGTAATAGAGGTGTTGAGTTTATGAGAGTCACAGAATGCTCAAAGTCCTCAGACTTTCTGATCTAGTACATTTGAATATAAACAATATAGCTATGTTTATGAGATATTGTTAATAGTTCTAGTAAATGTAACAGAAAAATACATTAATATTTAAAAAGAGATTGCTGTATTTATGAAGTTTGGGTTGATGTGTGGTGGTTGGCATAGTCTTTTGAAAAGGAAAGCCTGTTGATTAACTTAATTATGCAACATTTGATATATGTTGCCTTAAAAGGCATTTGTTGTTCAAGGGGCAAAATTTTTGTGGAGAAAGGAAGAAACTATTAGAAGGAGGGAGGCTTCAACAGCCAGTCAGCAAAAAAATTCATCCCAAAAGAAAGAACAAAAAAAGGTCACAGCCAGAGATCTAATTGAAACAGATATAGGTAATATGCCTAGTGCAAAATTTAAAGTGAATAGTCATAAATATACTTGCTGCACTTGAGAAAATCATGGAAGACATCAGGGAGACCTTACCTCAGAGATAAAAGAGCTAAAATAAAGAATGACGTAGAACAGAAAAGTACAATACCTGAGATAGAAAACTGAATGGATGTAATGGCCACAAGGGTGGAAGAAGTAGAGGGACAAAAAAGTGATATAAAAGGTGGAATTTTGGAAAATAATGAAGCCAACAAAATAGACAAGAAAAATGGATCATGAGGGTAGACTCAGTGATGCCATCAAACATAGTAACATTCGTATCATAGGAGTCGTAGAAGAAAAAAGAGAAAGAAGGGGCCAGAAGCTTTATTTATCTTCAAATTTGAAGCTAAATTTGAGCTTTATTATAGCTTAAAACTTCCCTAATCTGGGGAAGAAAACAGAGAAATCCAGATAGAGAAGGTATAGAGAACTCCCATAAAAGTCAATAAAAGCAGGCCAATATAAAGACATATTGTAATTAAATTTGTAAAATATGATAAAAAAATGTTAAAAGCCCCAGAATGAAAGAAGACAGGGCAAACAAGGGCAAACCCATAAGGCTTGCAGATTTTTCAACAGAAACTTGGCAAGCCAGAAAGAAGTGGCATGATATATTTAGAGTACCGAATGGGAAAAATCTGCAGCCAAGAACACTCTATCCAGAAAGGCTATCATTCAGAATAGAAGGAGAGATAAAGAGTTTGCCATAAACAAAAACTAAAGAGTTCATGACCACTAAACCATCCCTGAAAGAAATATTAAAGGAGACTCTTTGAATGGAAGGGAAAGACCAAAAGTGACAAAAACTAGAAAGAAACAACAACAAAAAAGACTAGAAAAGAACAGAGAAAATATCCAGAAACAATGACAAAGCAAGTAATATAATGACACTAAATATGTATCTATTGATAATTACTCTGAATGTAAATGGATCAAATGCTCCAATCAAAAGACACAGAGTGGCAGAATGGATTAAAACACAAGACCTAAAGAGACTCATTTTAGACCGAAAGGCACCTGCAGATTGAAAGTGAAGGGGCAGAGAAACATTTATTATGCAAATGGATGTCAAAAGAATGTCAGAATACTAATACTTCTATTAGACAAAGTAGATTTTAAACTGGACTCTTAACAATAGATGAAGAAGGGTACTATATCATAATAAAGGGGACCAGCCAAGAAGGAGACTTAATAATTGTAAATATTTATGCCCCCAACTTTTGAGCACCCAAATATATAAAACAACAACAAATATAAAGGAACTCATTGATAGTAGTATAATAATAATAAGGGATTTTAACACCCCACTTGTATCAATGATCTTTGAAACAGAAAATCAACAAGGAAAAATGGCTTTGAATAACATACTGGACCATATCATCTTAATAGATATATTCAGAGCATTTCATCCCAAAGCAGCAAAATCTTTTTGAGTGCCCACTGGACATTCTCCAGAATAGATCACATACTAATCACAAATCAGTCCTCAACATGGATAAGAAAATTATGATCATACCATGCATCTTTTCTGACCACAGTGTTATGAAACTTGGAGTCAAATACAGGAAGAAATTTGGAAAGACCATAAATAAATGGAGGTTAAAGAACATGCTCCTAAAGAATGAATGGGTCAACCAGGAAATTAAAGGAGAAAAAAATACATGAAAACAAATGAAAATAAAAATACAGTCGTCCGAAACCTCTGGGATGTGGCAAAAGCAGTCCTAAGAGGGAAGTATATAGCAATATAGGCCTCAAAAAGCAAGAAACAGGGGCTCCTGGGTGGCTCAGTGGGTTAAAGCCTCTGCCTTTGGTTCAGGTCATGATCTCAGGGTCCTGGGGTCGAGCCCCGCATCAGGCTTTCTGCTCAGCAGGGAGCCTGCTTCCTCCTCTCTCTGCCTGCCTCTCTGCCTACTTGTGATCTCTGTCAAATAAATAAATAAAATCTTTAAAAAAAAAAAAAAAGCAAGAAACATCTCAAATAAATGACCTAACCTTACACCTAATGAGCTAGGGGGGAAAAACTCTAAAGCCAGCAGAAGGTAATAATAAAAAATTAGAGCTGGGCACCTGAGTGACTCATTTGGTTAAGCATCTGACTCTTGATTTCAGCTCAGGTCATGATTTCAGGGTCATGAGATCAAGCTCCATGTCTGCCTCCATGCTTAGTGGGGAGTCTGCTTGAGATTCTCTGTCTACTTCTCCCTTTTCCACTGCTCCTCACCCTCCTTAGGTGCTCTCTTTCTCTCTAAAATAAATAAATAAATCTTAAAAGGAATAAGGACACAAAGAGCATAAAGAAATGGTACAGAAACAAACAAAACAATAGAACAGATCAATGAAATCAGGAGCTAGTTTTTGGGGAAAAATTGATAAACCCACATCCAAACTTATCAAAAAGAAAAGAGAAAAGACCCAAATAAATAAAGTCACAAACAAGAGATGAGAAATAGCAATCAAACCACAGAAATAAAAACAACTATGAAAGAATATTATGAAAAATTATTGAAAAATGGATAATCTGAAAGAAATTACATGCTTAGTACCAAAATTGAAATAAGAAGTAATAGAAAAACAGGCAGACAAACAGCAAAGAAATTGAGTAATCAAAAAATCTCCCAACAAACAGAAATCCAGGACCAGGTGGCTTCATAGGTTTTGAATTTTACCAAACATTTAAAGAAGAGTTAATACCTATTCTTCTCAAAACACTCCAAAAACTAGAAAGTCAAGGAAAACTTCCAAATTTGTCCAATGTGGCCATCATTACCCTGCTTGCAAAACCAAAGACTTCACTAAAAAAGAATTACAGGCCAATATCCCTGATGAACATGGATGCTAAACTTCTCAGCAAAATACCAACAAGTTGAATCCAACAGTTCATTAAAAGAATCACCACAGTCGAGTAGGATGTGTTCCTGAGCTGCAGGGGTGATTCAATATTTGCAAATAAATCAATGTGATATACCACATTAATAAAACAATGGATAAGAACCATATGATTCTCTCAATAGATGCAGGAAAAGCAAAAATCCCTCAAGTAAGTAGGAATAGAGGAAACATAACAACATTATAAAGGCCATAGACAAAAAAAATCACAGCTAATATCATCCTCAAGGGGGAAAATCTGAGAGCTTTTCTCTATTTCTTTCTTTAAGATTTTATTTATTTATTTCACAGACAGATCACAAGTAGGCAGAGAGGGAGGCAGAGAGAGAGGGGGAGGAGGAAGCAGGCTCCCCGCTGAGTGGAGATCCTGATGCGGAGCTTGACCCCAAGACCTCGGGATCATGACCCAAGCCGAAGGCAGAGGCTTTAACCCACTGAGCCACCCAGGCGTCCTTCTTTCTTTCTTTCTTTCTCTCTTTCTTTCTCTTTCTTTCTTCCTTTTTTTTTTTTTTAAACAATTGTATTTATTTTTTTGAGAAAGAATGAGAGCAGGAGAACAGGCGGGTCAGAGGGAGAAGCAGACTCCCTGCTGAGCAGAGAGCCTGATGCGGGACTCCATCCCAGGGCTCCAGGATCATGACTTGAGCCGAACGCAGTCGCTTAACCAATTGAGCCACCCAGGCACCCCCTCATAGCTTTTCTTATACAGTTAGGAATGAGACAAAAATACCCACCTTCACCACTGTTATTTAATACAGTACTGGGAATCCTAGTCACAGCAACACACACAAAAAGAAATAAAAGGCATCCAAATCAGCAAGGAAGAAGTAAAACTTTAGCTATTTGCAGATGTCATGATACTCTATATAGGAAACCTGAAATACTCCCCCCCAAATTCCTAGAACTAATACAGGAATAAAGTTGCAGGGTAAAGTAAAGTTGCTGGATTAAAAAATCAACATACAGAAATCTGTTGCATTTTTATGCACCAATAATAGGGAGCAGAAAGAGAAATCACAGAATAACTCTCATTTAGAATTGTACAAAAACCTAGATACCTAGGAATAAGCCTAACCAAAGAGGTAAAAAGATCTGTGTTCTGAAAACTATAAAATTCTGATGAAAGATATTGAAGATGACACTAAGAAATTAAAAAATATCTCATGCTCCTGGATTGGAAGGACAAATATTATTAAAATATCTATAGCACCCAAGGTAATCTACATAATTAATATAATCCCCATCAAAATATCAACAGTATTTTCACAGAGCTAGGTCAAACCATCCTAAAATTTGTATGCTCCCATGAAAGACCCTGAGTGGCCACAGCAATCTTGAAAAAGAAAAGCAAATCTGGAAGCTTCAAAATTCCAGAAAACAGGTGTTGGTGATGATGCAGAAAAAGGGGAACCCTCTTGTACTGTTGGTGGGAATGCAAACTGGTGCAGCCACTCTGGAAAACAGTATGGAGATTCCTCAAAACGTTAAAAGGAGAACTATCCTACCACCCAGCCATTGCATACTGTGTGTATTTATACAAAGGACACAAAAGTACCCATTCAAATAGATACATTCATTCTGATATTTATAGCAACATTATCAACAATAGGTCAATTATGGAAACAATCCAAGTATGCATCCACTGATGAATGGATAAAGAGGTGGTGTGTCTATAAATATAATGGAATATTAATCAGTCATAAAAAAAGAATGAAATCTTGCTATTTGCAATGATGTTGATGGAGCTTGTGAGTATTATGCTAAGTGAAATAAGTCAGAGAAAGTAAAATACCATATGATTTCACTCATATGGAATTTAGAAACAAAACAGATATAATGGGGGGTAAAAGGAAGAGGTAAAACAGAAAATAGACTATAGAAAACAAACTGAGGGTTACCCAGAGAGGAGGAAGGTGAGAGGATGTGTTAGATAGGTGATGTGTATTAGGGAGGGCACTTGTGATCAGCACTGGGTGTAAATTTAAGTGAGGAATCACTGAATTCTGTACCTGAAACCATTACACTATTCAGTAATGAACTAGAATTTAAGTAAAATTTGATAGAAAATAAAATATACATACCACTTTTATGGTCAGTCTATTAGTTTACTCTGTCTTATATACTGGTGGAACAACTCCTATGATATCTATTAATTCAATCTATATATTAATTAATATACCCAATTAACACTAAATTAATAAGGCATACTCTTGAATTTTGAAAAAAGAAAAATTTCCCTGAAATTAGAACTCAATTAATTCAGATAAATATATTTTTAAAGATTTTATTTATTTATTTGAGAGAGAAACAGTGAGAGAGAGCATGAGTGGGAAAATGGTCAGAGGGAAAAGCAGACATCCCATGGAGTTGGCAGCCTGATGTGGGACTTGATCCCAGGACTCCGGGATCATGACCTAGCTGAAGGCAGTTTCTTAATCAACTGAGCCACCCAGGCGCCCTCAGATAAATATTTTTGATGTGACATATGTGTAAATAATACAAAAAAGTTCTGTGCCTCAGAAAGATTCTGAAAGCAATGGTTAATTACTAAATTTGAAGGTTATTGCTCAGTAAAGGCAAATAATTGTCAGGGTCTCACAAATTACATATATTATCTATAGTTTCAGTTTCCCTCTTTTCTGTTCAAATTTCCCTATTATGTACCTTGTGCTGGTGTCATGTATTATCTATATATGATTTCTGTCATTACTTTTTTTTTAAGATTTTATTTATTTATTTGACATAGAGAGATCACAAGTAGGCAGAGAGGCAGGCAGAGAGAGAGAGAGGAGGAAACAGGCTCCTTGCTGAGCAGAGAGCCTGATGTGGAGCTTGATCCCAGGACCCTGGGATCATGACCTGAACCAAAGGCAGAGGCTTTAACCCACTGAGCCACCAAGGCACCCATGATTTCTATCATTACTTTGACAGTATGGACTACTTAGGTCTTTCCAAGCTAAATATTAAAAAAATAATGACTAATAGTCTCCATTAGGACAAAAGTAAATAGCATCTATAAAGCAGAAAACAATTCTTAACCTCAATTTTTTAAACAGACATTGACACTGAATGATGCTATATTTATCTAAACAAAGAAATAGTATATATAACCATTTAAGCAATAGGAAAAATTATTGAAGCTACAGGTTGGTTTCATAGTGAATTTGGAAAAGTAAAGGAAACAATCTCTATTTTAATTGTTTGGCAATCTTATAAATTTCAAAACTTCATAAATAGTATTATGTGATTTGAAAACATACTGGGTTAAATAGCCAAAGCATCCACTTAGTACAGTGAAATTGATAATAGTATATGTAGGTCTTAAATCATATTTTCTTCAAAATTACTTCAATTTTTAAACTTTAATTTTGTAAGAGGTTTTTTTGTTTTCCCCCAATATTGATGTGGGAGATTCTTATAGCATGATTGTTGCTGTCACAATCATCCTTCATGTTGATATTCTCAGGGGTGGATGATAGAACTCATCCAGGATTAAGCAATGATTACAGAACAATTATGGTTGAAATCTAAGTTCCATAATATTTTCCTTCTTTTAAACATTTCAAATATTAAAAACCAAAGGATGTTTTAAGGCTCCTTTTCCTTATTGACAGATATTAGACTAGGTCTTTCCCCACATCTTTCTCAAAGGAAATGGAGAAATGGAAAACTCCATCTTCTGTGAAAGTAGGACTATAGGGAACACCTGTGATTCCAGCTTTAGAATATGGAAAATGCCTGCTGAGAGAAGAGGCATGCCTATCAGATCCTATGAATTTTGAAAATAATAGGTTTACACCTAAACCAATGTTGGTGGCATCACAATTCCAGACTTCAAGCTCTATTACAAAGCTGTCATCATCAAGACAGCATGGTACTGGCACAAAAACAGACACATAGATCAATGGAACAGAATAGAGAGCCCAGAAATTGTCCCTCAACTCTACAGTCAACTAATCTTTAACAAAGCAGGAAAGAATGTCCAATGGAAAAAAGACAGCCTCTTCAATAAATGGTGCTGGGAAAACTGGACAGCCACATGCAGAAAAATGAAATTGGACCATTTCCTTACACCACACACAAAAATAGACTCAAAATGGATGAAGGACCTCAATGTGCGAAAGGAATCCATTAAAATCCTTG
>NC_081568.1:109002330-109008226 GCF_022355385.1 Mustela nigripes | reverse complement strand
ATGGGATTGGGAGGGAGATAAACCATAAGTGACTCTTAATCTCACAAAACAAATTGAGGGTTGCTGGGGGGAGGGGATTTGGGAGAAGGGGGTGGGATTATGGACATTGGGGAGGGTATGTGCTTGGGTGAGTGCTGTGAAATGTGTAAACCTGGTGATTCACAGACCTGTACCCCTGGGGATAAAAATATATGTTTATAAAAAATAAAATATTAATAAAAAATAAATAAATAAATAAATAAAATAAAATAAATTAAAAAAAAGAAAATAATAGGTTTACAAAGGGGGAAGTGGTAAAAATAAAAGCTATTTACTTGAAACAGCAATGTTGGGTCTGCAGTGTTGCTACTACATAGTAGCATGGGAAGGAAGAGCCAACAGGGAAATATGCAAACGTGTTGTGTGTACAACAAAGATACTGTAAATGTACATATTTGGGTGGAAGACTGCAGCCTGCAAATATCCCTGCAGCTGCACTATGTCCCCAAATGAGAAATGTTGCATAAGTATGAATGCATGTAAATATAAATTACTCTATAGATTACATATACAAATAGTTGGTAAACTTTATAATGCATATAGAAATATAAATATAGTATAACCAACAAAATTGGGAAGGGTATGGATGGCAGAAATGTGCAGTAGTTATCAGCTTACTGATTTATCATTTTTTGGCAAAGCTCTTAAGAGTCATGCCATAGTTACTCTTCATGAAGTTTTTAAAAACCACTAAAATGAGTAAAATAATTCCTTAAACTTCTATGTCTTAGAAGGAAAAATCCCATAAATCATAAATGTAATCTTTAGTCAGGATTCTCCAGAAAAATGGAACCTGTAAGGTGTGTGTGTGTGTGTGTGTGTGTGTGTACACGCCCATGCACACAAGCATATGTGTTTTGTGTGGATGGATAGATGGATGGATGGATAGATGGATAGTTTTATTTTAAGAAATAAGCTCACAGGAGTATGAAGTCTGGAAAGTCTGAAATCTGCAAGGTAGGCTGGCAGGCAAAAGACTCACAGAAGGGCCAAAGTTACAGTTCAACTCCATAAGCCATATGCTGGCAGAAATTACCCTTCTGGAAAAGTTAGTCTTCTTTTACAAAGACCTTCAGCTGATTGATAATGCCCATGTGCATTATGGAGAGTATTCTGCTTTCTGTAAACTCTACTGATTTGAATGTTAATCTCATCTAAAAATATTAATCTATCTAAAACTACCTTCACAGAAGTATTTACAAGAATGTTGGCCAAATATCTGGGTACTATGGCCTAGTCAAAGTGACATATAAAATTATTCAAGTCATGTCATGAAAAAAAAAACCCATCTAAAAAATGAATTATCAAAAATATTAAATATAAATTAGAAAATTAAAAATATTTGTTATATCCATAAATTTTAAAAGGGATACATTCACCTTTTAAATATAAATCTGATCAGTCTTCCAGGCTGGGAAGATGGTGGAGAAGAACAGAAAGTAGCTGGAGGGGAAACAGAAAGATATTTGACATATTAACACAACCATTAAATAATAAGTGCTTATTAGACATAGGAAATTGTATTAGATACAGAGGAAAAATCAGCAGGACAGGGTTTGATCGTTCAAAAAAGAAAAGCTTATTACAGGCACTTTAAAATTGATTAAATACTGAGGAGAAGTAGGAAGAACTAAACATACACATCATTTCCTCACACACAAACAATACTTGTCTGTCTTTAGACATTCAGTTATTCAAAAGTTTAGTTTGGAGATCATCTGGCTTCTATTTTCTTATTTCTAGTATCTATCCATTAATTTTTAAATATATATGATGAATGATTCTGTGTTATTCCCAGATGGTATTGAATTTCTACCTAGTAACTACATTAGTATTTTAGCAATGGAGACATAAAGATTTCAATATTTGTATAAGCCTCAGTATTTTGATAATAAACCATCCTGAGCCCATTTCAATTAATCCACAATAGAAAGTCAATGTCTTAGTAATTGTTTTAAACCTATTTCTGTCTCTTCTTCATTTTCACAGTTTGAATGTAAATCTCAATTTTATTTTTACTTTGGGGGGGTAAAATGTTTATTTTATATATATATATATATATATATATATATATATATATAACTGTGGTTTTTATATAACTGTGGTTTTTATTGTGTTAAGAACACTTAACATGAGATCTACAACTTTAATTTCTTTAATCTTTAACCCCCATGTGTCCATGTTTCTCCCCCAAACCCACATCTCTCTCTGTTCAGAAATAAATTTATCATCTGTGGTTGATTGATTTTTATAAGGATTTCAAGTTCATTAGTAGGAAAAACTTAGTCTTTCCAATAGATGAACAGATGGAGCTGGGAAAACTGGATTTTCACATCCAAAAGAATGAAATTGGATCTTTCACCTCATACTATATATAAAAACTAAGTCAAAATGATCAGTAACCTAAATATAAGAGCTAAAATCATAAAACTTTTGGAAAAAAAATAAGGGTAAATATCACCTTGGATTGGGCATCACATTTTTATTTTTTTAATATATATAATTGAAATATAGTTGACACACAATGTTACATTAGTTTCAGGTGTGAAACAGTGATTTGACAAGTCTATACATTATGCTATGCTCACAAGTGTAACTACCGTTTGTTATCATACAATGATATTTACAATACCACTGACTATATTCCCTATGGTGTACCTTTCATTCCTGTTTCTTATTCATTCCATGACTGCAAGTTTGTATCTCCCATCCATGTTCACCTGTATATGACACTAAAAACACTAGTGACAAAAGATAAAAAAGTTCACATTAGACTTAACCTATACAACAGCAACAGCAGCAACAATAAACAAACTTGTGCACCTGTGGTGGTGAATTTCACATGTCAACCTGGCTATGGCACAGTAGATGAGTATTTGGTCAAAAGTTGTTTCTAGATGTTTCTTTGAAGGTATTTTCAGATGAGATTAGTATTTAAATCAGTAGGCTTTGAGTAAATGAGATTGCTAATCCCTCCTTGATGTAGAGGGACCTCATCAAATCATTTCAAGGCTTTTTGGGGGAAAAAAAAAAATACCTCTCCAGAGGAAGAAAGAATTCTCCCAGCAGTCTGCTTTGTGGCTGGAACTGTAACTCTTCTGAGTCTTCAGCATTACAGCCAACCCTACAGATCTGAACTTGTGAGCCACCACAGTTCCATGATCTAATTCTCTCTCTTTCTCTCTCCCCCCAACTTATATATATTTGTATGTATATATGTATGCACATACTTTTATATTAAACATTTGGCAAAAATACTCATTTTGTACAGAGTATCCACTCTCACCCACCCACTGTCCTCTCTCTATATGTATAAATAGATGTAGGTAACAGATATATATATATATGGACATATATATATATATTTATAGAGAGAGAGAGAGAATGGTTTAAGGATGAGATGATAGTTAAGATCTACAGATTCAAAACAATCTCTACCAAAAATCCAACAATCATTTTTGCATAAGTTAATATGTATATCCTATTGCTTCTGTTCTCTGAAAGATCCTAACAGCATCAAACACATCAAAAAAGTGAAAGAAACCCACAGATCAGGAGAAAATACTTTTGCAAACCATATATCTGGTAAGGGTTTAATATCTAGAATATGTAAAAGACCTACAAATCAACAAAAAGACATAGTTTATAAAATGAGAAAGAAAAAACGTGACTATATATCAATCCAAAGAAGACATATAGATGTCTAATAAGCAAATGCAAGGATGTTCAATATCATTAGTCATTACGGAAATGCCAACCACAATTAGATACTACTTCATACCCACTAAAATGACAATAATTTATTTAAAAGAAAAAATAAATGTTGGAAAGGATGTAAAAAATTTGGAACCCTTGTACATTTTTTATGAGAATATAAAAATGGTACAGCCACTGTGGAAAACAGTGGGCAGTTCCACTAAGCATAGAATTACTACATAGCTCAATGGGTCCATTCCTAGGTCTGTATGCAAAATAATGGAAAACAGGGACTTAGATTTTGCATACACATGTTTATTCACAGTAGCCATAAGATATAAATAATTCAAGTGTCTGTCAGATGAACAGATAAACATAAATTCATACAATTCTTACAAATTCATACTATCATTCTGCCACAAAAAGAGATGAAGTTCTGGGATACCTGGGTGGCTCAGTCGCTTAAGTGTCTGCCTTCAGCTCAGGTCAAGATTCCAGGGTCCTGGGATTGAGTTCCGCATCAGGCTCCTTGTTCAGCAAAGAACCTGTTTCTCCCTCTGCCCACTCCCCTGCTGTGTTCTTTCTCTAACAAATAAATAAATAAAATCTTTAAGAAAGAGAGAGAGAGAGAGAGAGAGAGAGAGATGAAGTTCTGATACATGTTCAACATAACTGAACCTTGAAAATATGCTAAGTGAAACAAGCCAGACACTGAAAGACAAATACTATATGATTCCATTTATGTGAATACTAGAATATCTGGTAAATTCATTGACCCAGAAAGTAGATTAAAAGTTACCAGCACCTCATGGGGTGAGTAGCATGGGCAGTTACTGCTGAATGGTGACAGAGTTTATATTTGGGCTAATGAAAAAATTTTCAAAATAGTAGTAGTAGTTGTACAATATTGTGAATGTAATTAATGTCACTGAATTGCACACTTAAAATGGTTAAAATGACAAATTTTATGTTTAATGTATAAATATACATTATAACATTATTTTATACATTGTAATATATATTTTATATATTATATATATTTGTACTACAGTAAAATGAAATAATAATGCTTACCTTGTCATGGAAGAGGGTTCACAATTATAATAAATTGGTCCCTAAGCTTTATTAAGGATGTGATAGCTGACAAAGACATCAGAATGTTGGAATTATTATCTATGTAAAGAGTTATTTGGTAGAATAATGTCCCTAAAACTCTGTAGGCTCCTGGAAGCCCATATAATTATGGGAGAATAAGGGAAGAAAAGCAAAAATTGAAGTCAGAGAGTTAAAGGCAGATAAAAATAACAACCATGTTATAAGAGCATACCATATAGAAAAATACGACATGAACAATTTTATTCAGTGTGCCTCATGCAAAATCAGAAAAGCCTGGACATGCTAAAAGTGAAGCAAAGCTAATTTTTCATCACAATCCATTCAAAACACAATGAACACACTGTGGCCATTCTCTTGGAAAGAGTTCAAAATAACTCTACAAAAACAATTCTATTTTTCACTTATTGCTATTACTTCTCATTTACTTCTCTAAGGAAATCAGTGGGACCAAGTATTTAAAATATTTTTCTGAGGTGTTCAAAGTATTCTAAATGGAGGTAGTAGCCTCCATTGCCCTGAAGTTGCCTTATGGAGTCGATTGCACAGAAATGGTCACAAAACCTCACAGAACAGTGCATGATAATATACTTGCTCCGAGGAAATGTACAGATTTACTGTTTAATAGTTTGATGTATGCTACTTCTTTAGGATCCTTTTTCCCCATTTGGGAATTAGGTTCAGAAGAAAATCTTCTCAGGTGCCTGGGTGCCTCAGAGGGTTGAGCCTCTGCCTTTAGCTCAGGTCATGGTTCCAGGGTCCTGGGATAGAGTCCTGCATCAGGCTCTGTGCTCAGTGGGAACCTGCTTCTTCCTCTCCTTCTGCCTGCCATTTCCTCTGTTTGTGCTCTCTCTGTCAAACATATAAATAAAATCTTAAAAAGAAGAAGAAGAAGAAGAAGAAGAAGAAGAAGAAGAAGGAGGAGGAGGAGGAGGAGGAGGAGGAGGAGGAGGAGGAGGAGGAGGACGAGGAGGAGGAGGAGGAGGAGGAGGAGGAGGAGGAGGAGGAGGAGGAGGAGGAGGAGGAGGAGGAGGAGGAGGAGGAGGAG
>NC_081568.1:108930130-109002320 GCF_022355385.1 Mustela nigripes | reverse complement strand
AAGAAGAAAATCCTCTCAAACACTGGGGACACAGGCCATCAAACTGTTGTATATGTGTGTGCGTGTGTGTTTTCTGGGATATTTGTCTTATAAACAGTAGTGTTCTTTTTTCCTGTAAACATTTACTTAGCAGAAATGTTAAAGGTTTTTTTGTTTGTTTGTTTGTTTTTTATTTAGCTTGGCTACCAGAATTTTCTTTATAAAATCAATTGTGTAAGAATGTTCTCAGATTTGTCAAGTACATGTCAAGTGTTAACATGAAAAATAAAAACCCTAAAACTGTTGTTTTTAGCATACATTGTTTGTACAGAATTTTCTTTGCTGAGAAACAAAAGGGGGGAAAGCATCTAGACACTTCATACATGTCCATAGTACAAGGAAATAATATTTGTAAAACCCTATGACCCAGAGTGGCAGTCAATGCAAGGCCAGATTTTGTCCACAATTCTAGTCTTAGTCTCTAGAAAGAAAGAAAGAAAGAAAGAAAGAAGTGTAAGAAAATTATTTCCATTATTTACTGTTATTCAGTAATGTGAAAGTAAGTGGTCTTTTCTTTCAGTATACACCCAGGCTGACAAAAAATTTTTTAAACATATTTGTCAAGTATTTTATAGAGATCTAGTGATTCTAATTTCTTATGATTTAAGTCTATAGTTGTTCAGTGGTCATTGACTGCATCTTACATCAGAGTAAAGTCCAAGCAAGTGTGGACATGAGAAAAAAAACAAAAAACCCACCCACCTATCATCCTTACTGAACCCTTAATTTTTTCATTATTTTGAACTAATGCAACAAATTCAAGAGTGACTTTAGGTAATATTTAGTACAACTCACTCACTTTACAAATGAAAAGATGAGTCCCACAGAAATTGAATGCTTCTTCTTAGGAAAAGGCTTGTAAGTAATGAATCTGGTTGTGGTACATTTCAGTATCTTTCCCAATGTACACCACTCCCTCTGACCTGCTCTTTAGTCACTCCACTTATACGGAAAATACAAATTAAAAATGATAGCCTTAATTCTCCCTGTTGAAAATAAGGGAAGAGATTTCTCTCCACTCCTTTCTCACTGAACATTTATTTTAGGGTTATTGTAGATACTTTCTACTCCTGAAATGTACATAAATACTTCTGAAGACTAAATTGATATTTTGTCAGTTTTATGAGCTTGGAATATCTTTCTTGAGACCCTGGGAGCTCTCTCTGTGAAATGCAAACCTTAAGGAAGATAGCACCCCTATCTTCCCATTTCTAAATCAAGTGTAAGAACCTGACTTTGGTGGGTAGCACTTTGCTCCAAGTCCCAAAACTACTTCCTATTATTAAAGGTATGAGATGTTTGTCTTTCCACTGGTAAAGCCAGTTAGCTAACATAACACAATTAATTACCAGGCAAGATCAGGGTATAACACATGGGACAAATAGCATTGTCAAGTTTTCTTGAGAACTAGGTGTTCATCTCAAACACATACGTGTCATAGAATATAGCTGCTTGGGTATATAAAAGGGTGAGATTTCGGTCTTTACCATCTCTTAGCAGATTCCCTTAGCAGATGAGCATCCTGTTCTAGTTTACTGCTTGTTCAATAATAAGGGTGTTTTCTTTATCTACTACCTTTGTGGAAGGTTAGATTTTAACCTATATTTTCCCAAAACACTAGAATTGGTTTTTCTTTTCTCCCCTCATTCCTTCTTCCTATTTCTACTTATGTCTAATACTTCAGAAAAGAATTGAATATATGTGTAAGAAACTGTGCAAAAAACAGATAATCAACATTTCTTTAAAATTTAATTCAATTTAGGAAAATCTACACTGCACTATGGGGAAATAACTACAATAGGCCCTTATTTGCTCAAGGATCAGTAAAATAGGGTTTTCCCTCAAGAAACAGACAAGAGAGTTAATCAGACATAATTATAATGTGATAGGGTTAATGGAATGATAGCAGTAGATGTGAAGTCTTCTATAGTGTAGTGGGTAAGGGCAGAAATCCTAACCACAGGCTCTCTGAATTCAACACTGTTTAAGCACTTAAAAGTGCCAGGCATGGCCAGCAATCCCTGCACCGATGGATGAAATACTGCTTCAAACTCTGCTAGTAAAGAGAGCAGGAGAAAGCAAAGGGGCCAATGCTCAGAAAACCCTTTGCTCCTCTTTGCTTCTGCTTTTATTGGCGCTTCAGGAATCCTTTGCACTGTTTCTGAAGCACTGTGATTTGCAACAAGAGGTCTTACTGAAACTAGGAGGCTCTGGTTACTGGAAAGATACGATATGCTAATCTGGCTGTTTCTGCTAAACATAGGCCAAGGGGCAATGCTTACATCTCAAAGATCACGGGGTGGTTGAGCTAAGAAGCCTCAGGGAAGGCAACTCCCCGCTACACTCCAATGGCAGAGTGGCCACACAGGCCCAGGCCTTCCAAAGAGCCACACCCTTCTCCCAAACCTTCCTTCACCCCCAGGGGCCTCTGTTATATTTTTAGCAAGCCAGGTGTTATGGCTGAGTTCATGCTCTGCGTTAACCCCGACGTGAAAGACTAAGGGCTTTTGCCAGAGTTCTCTATCAGTGAAATAATATTACTTACCATGTAGAGCTTTTAGGAAGAATAAGTAACTTTATGTACATCAAGCCTTTAGAGAGTGCTTGGCATGACTTAAGCCTTTTGCAGGCCTGAGCCATTTGTAGGAATCTGCAGGAAGAACACTAAGCCATCCTCGACGGTGGTTTCCACGAGTTTTGAAGATAGAGAAGCCAGTGCCTGAAACAGCACCACGGAGGTGCCTGAGTGGTGCAGCTGGTTAAGGGGCTGCCTTTGTTTCACATTATGATCTCAGGGTCCTGGGATCCAGCCCCATGTCAGGCTCCCTGTTCTCATGCTCGCTCGCTCTCTCTCTCTCTCTCTCACTTAAATAAATAAATAAATCAGGAAGGAAGGAAGGAAGAAGAAAGAGAGAGAAGGAAGGAGGGCGGAAGGAAAGGAAAGGAAGGAAGGAAAGAAGGAAGGAAGGACAGATGTACTCGGAATGTGGAGAAGCATTTGCAGCTTCTGGTTTTAGGAAGTTAAATTGCAAAGCATAGCGTGGGGTCATCATGAGGACTACCTTTGCCATGTTCAAGAGGTAACTCCTTAGTATGGAGTTACAGAAGGAATTTAAGAGGATGTGTAATAACCTGATTTGTAGTTATAGCATGACACCAGCTTATTAGAAGATAAATTTTGAGGCATTGGAAATAGAAGGTGAGATAAGAATGATGTGGGATAGGACGATTTGATTGCCAGATGAACTTATACTCTAAAACTCCAAAATACACTTTTAAATTCTACTAATTAATAGTGCAGCTTATAAGTCTGTTTCTGAAAGCTGAGTAGGCAGGGTATCTAATTTCCCTTGTTTAAAGCTCCTGTGTCTTGGCGTTAAGAAAAAAACATGTTTTTCCTGTTCTAACTATTAAATTTTTATGTGACACTGCAAGCTGTTAATAGGAAATTTAATCATCAAATAGATGTATTGATTTTTTCTTATCTCTTAAAACAAGAAACTATGTAAGGAAATAGAAACTCAATATCTCACTTCCATTTAATATACGCTTTTTGAGGGGTGCCTGGGTGGCTCAGTGGGTTAAAGCCTCTGCCTTCGGCTCAGGTCATGATCTTGGGGTCCTGGGATCGATTCTCACATCGGGCTCTCTGCTCAGCAGGGAGCCTGCTTCCTCCTCTCTCTCTCTGCCTTCCTCTCTGTCTACTCGTGATCTCTCTCTGTCAAATAAATAAATAAAATCTTTAAAAAAAAATGTGTATATATATGTGTGTGTGTGTGTGTATATATATGTGTGTGTGTGTATATATATATGCCCTCTTGTCTTTAGCCAGGTCAGAATAAAGAAGAGTTCTAGCTCTCTCACTCGCTGCTTTGTGTAGTCTTTTAATTTTTTTTTTTTTTTTTAATTTACTTGACAGAGATCACAAGTAGGCAGAGAGGCAGGCAGAGAGAGAGAGGAGGGAAAGAAGACTCCCTGCTGAGCAGAGAGCCCGATGCGGGGCTCGATCCCAGAGCACTGGGATCATGACCTGAGCCGAAAGCAGAGGCTTAACCCACTGAGCCACCCAGTCGCCCCCCGCTTTGTGTAGTCTTTACTTCTGTGTCCAGTCAGTCTCTGAACATGCCCATGTACCATTAGTTGATAATAATCACTCACTGCTGAAACATTATTTGCCATATGTTTCCAAGAATTTTCAGCGTGCATATACATCGCCTTAGTCAAATGAAGACATTTCCTTACAGATACTATTTAATGCTTGTAAAATATTTGGGACAGACTTCATTCCCAGCTTCTGTATCAGTCATATCGCCCTGTGTATTTTGCCTAACCATTCTGACACAAGGGAGTCTTCACTTAAGTATGACATACGTACATAATACTCAGGCTTATGCTCTTCATAGATAACTAAGAAACCTGGCATAGCAGATATACACATCCAAAACTATGCCTGTTCCCTATTACACTTAGAGCACTTCAACTTCTAACTACTATTTTATATAATTCAAATAATTTTAAGCTGGAAAAATGAACTCTAATATAATTTAAATCATATTTGTGTAAAAAAAGTAATGAATTTCCCGAACTTTTTACAACGAATTTTTTTAATTATGTAAATCTACACTCTGTAATCTTTGCATCTTGTCATTTTTTTGCCAATTCAAAAGATATCTTTGTATCTTTAGCTTGATTTTCTTTTTCCTTAAAGGGAAAGCAAGAAAAAGTACATGATAAAAAAGAACAAAAACGAATCTGTAAGGAGTGTAATAATAACTTACAGGACCAGAAACAGTGAGATATGGGGAAAAAAATGAACATGGAAAGAGAACATTAGAACTAAAGAATATTATACAAATACTGAGATAGGTATATTTACAAATGCCTATTTTATCAGTAAAAAAAAAAGAAGTGAGAAAATCATATTGAAAATAATATAAGCTATATTCTAAAATACAGATGTGAGCCTATGACAATTTCAGAAAAAATAAACAGTTCCTCTGGTAGCCAAAGTTAGTTTCATTTTTTTACTACCTTGCTTTTCAATTTTATACTAAAGAGTCAGAACAATTATTATATGAACAAAAATAATCTCAAACTGCTTGAAGAAATCTAGAAAAAAATTAAACTTCATTATAATAAGGTAGTGTTATGTTTTGGTGTTTTTAATGTTAGAATTTCATATTTTGGAAGCATTTTCCAATTTTATAGGCTCACCACTGTCAGTAACATATATTTATCCATGTTAAAACCCATTTTCTCTGCTCAATCAATTCTTAAAAAATGCACATTTAGTATATTTTTTATGACTCCTACTAAGTATATGTCATAAAAGGATTAATTTGCAAATTACTGAACAGTAATGAATTATTCATTCGTATAAACTAATAACAAAAGTACTACTTTAGACCACTTTGTATAAAACGGATTTACTGATATGTTTTCTTTTTTTTTTTTTTAAAGGTTTATTTATTTATTTGACAGATAGAGATGACAAGTAGTTAGAGAGGCAGGCACAGAGAGAGAGAGAAGGAAGCAGGGTCCCTGCAGAGCAGAGAGCCCGATAGGGAGCTCGATCCCAGGACCTTGGGATCATGACCCAAGCCGAAGGCAGAGGCTTAACCCACTGAGCCACCCAGGCACCCCCTGATATGTTTTCTAAACCTACTTTTTCCCACAATCTTTCCCATCTTTGGTAGTAACAATCACAGTTCTTTTTTAGTTGCATAGGCCAGGAATCTTCATGTTTATGTATTTCTCTCACCCCCCAAATCTAATCCACAAACCCTGACATCTTTACCTTTTAGCACCATTCTGGTCCAGGCCACCATCATCTTTTATGTTATTGCAATAGCATCCCATGAAGGAAAAAATTCAGTAAATACTTACTGAATTAATTCATAAATTAATGAATATGAACCTTATTGGCCTAAAAACTTCCTGGCCAGCTAGCAGTCTTTAGTATAAAATTACCCAAGCCTCATTTATGCCAAATACGGAAATATCATGTGTTTACTTCTGTATAGGTCATCTCCCACACAATAAAAAAGCACCATTGCTGCAGATAGCAGCTACTGTGATTCATTAGTGCTGCTGAAGATAATGCTGTATTGCTCTGTCACAGTTGAGGGTAGTTAAAGCTGACAGAAAATTAAATAACTACTTATCACTGGTTGAATTCAAGCTGCAGGATAATTAAAAGCCTGCAAATTTATTTTTAGTCAAACATGAGTAAGGAAGCAAGAAAAAGAAACTGCAAGAGATATTCTAATTTTTCCTGAGCTTCTTGAGGAGCATGCACACACGTTTGCAAGAGTATGTTTTCCTCAGAGCAAACAAGGTATGGTGTCCACTGCATTTACCTAATCTGTTCATTATTTTTTAGAAATATGAAAAAATTTACCCTAAATTGTGTTAAAACTTATTGCTTTCTTTATTTGGAATTGTTTGTGGGGAATTTGCGTTAAATAATTTGCTTCACTGAGTAATCACTGGTTATCAGATTAAAATATAGTTACAGAAATAGGATTTTAATATTCAGAGGAAATTCAAATTGAATTTAATTTTGTTGACAACTTTATCAAAGTGGAATTTAAAAAATGAAGTTTGAATTTGGTGGATCGGTGTGCAGTATCCTATCTTTCCTATCTTGCCATTATTTTGTATAATTAAATACAAAGTCAAGGGAAAAAAGAAAATCAAAGAATGTGAGAGCTAACAGGAGTATTTAGGGGTATTATAAAATCTGGACTTCCAGATTTCACATTCCAGAAAGGTTAGTTGTTTAAATAATGTCATGTTTTGATGTCACTCTGTTCCAACTTTACCCCATGGGGATGGATACTGTGATGGGTTACCCAGATCTCCTTTAAAGAATGAGGGAATCATTTCCCTAGCAACTGGGAGTACCAACAGAAGAATTCTCTTAGCATCCTGTCCTCTTTGGAGATTGCTTTGGCTAAAAGAGTAGGCCTTGCCCAAGGTAATGTCTCCTTCCATGGACAGTCTGCATCTAAAAATTGGTCAGTGTGGAGGTAAGACCCCCTTACCCCAATGTGAAGCAATTCAGAAGTCCATTCCAGCTCCAGAATTCCTCATCGAATGAGTGAAGGCCTGCATTTGCAATTGGGCCTGAATTGCAATTCAACTTCTCTTTTGACCAATCCTCTTTCCTTCCCTTCTCTTCCCCAGATGCTGATCCCTAAAGCACTCCCAAATAATTTCCTTAAAAAAAAAAAAAAATCCTTTATCATTGTCTATTTCCATTGGATTCCAAAATGTAATACCCTGAATGCCTAATATGGGGTTCTACTAACAGTAGTCTGTTTTTGTGGGAGACTGAATTGGAGCTGTAGATCCACAAGAAACTGAGTAACATGGACATCCAGGTGATGAGTGAAAACTACATAAATGTAGTAGGCTATAATTAACCTCAAATCATTTAAGGCTATACTAGGTGACTGGCAAACAATAACTGTCCAGTAAGTCAAGTTGAATCACTAAATGCAGAAAGGCTTTGGTCTATCACTAATTCTTTGACAGTTGTGGTGGTCTCATGGTCGCTCTCTCTCCCTTGAACCCACTCCTACCTATTTCATAGCTTATTATAAATGATACATCTACAGGGTCATGAAAGTGATAGTTTTCTGATATCTAGCCTTCTAAAACCCTAAATTCCATGTTAGGGAGACCTCTTTTTCACATTTTATGTGCTATCACCACTGAAGCTTCATTAGGTTACTGACAGAAGTCAAACTGCAAGTCAGTCAACACATCAAGCATCGTAGTCAACTAAATATAAAGGTGCCTCTCCTTTCAAAGCTTTGTATATGATGGGGTGAATAATAAAATATATACTAACTTAGATATTTTTTGGTTATTATATACTATTTCAAACACAAATATTAAATATACAATTAACATATTAGGTTAGAGGTGCATAAAAAACTTGTTACTAAAAATGAAGACATCATACAGCTGATAATTCTAGAGCTGTTCATACTGGGAATCGCTCATATTTAATAAAAAATTACCTGTGGAGTGTATTAGTTTTCTGCTGTTTCTGTAACTAATAACCACAACCACAATCACAATGGCTGGAAACAACACAAGTTAATATCTTACAGTTCTGTAGGTCTCAAGCCCAATATGGGTCTTACTAGGCTGAGTAAAGTATCAGCTAGGCTTCATTTCTTTCTGGATACTTTAGCTGAGAATTTCAGCTTCTAGGAAACACCTGTATTCTTTGGCTCATGGCCTCCTTCCTGAGTTTTCAAAGCCAACAACAGCAGTTGGAGTTGTTTTTTTTTTTTTTTATCTCATCTCTCTGGTTTTTGCTTTTGGATCCCTCCTGTATTTTTAAAGGAGACTGGGAATCAGATTAGGTCCAACTGGCTGATCCAGGATAATCTATCCATCTTAAATGCTGATAATTAGCAGCTTTAATAGCACCTGCAACTTTAATGCCCTCTTGCCACATTATGGTAACAAATTCACAGGTTCCAAGGGTTAGGACATCTTTAGGGAGCCATTATTCTGCTCACCATATTGAGCTACTGTTAAGGTTGGCTACTAGGGAACCTGACCCAATCTAGTTTGACATGTATTATCTCTTCAGCTGAACTTCTTTTTGCACCTTGAGTCTGTCTTACTCAGGACCCACCTCACTTCCTTTGTATATGGCATCTTCAGTCTTTCTAAAAACATACGTGCTATTCACACCTGCCCAGATTCTGTTTTTATACTGGCTCCTTCCTGCTCAATCCAAAACAGTAATGAATTTAAAATACCTATAATATCAACCAATTAATGTTGGACTTGAAAAAATATGAACTAAAAGCATAGTTTCTGAAATACTTTTTTCCTTCCCCTTATATTCCCTGTATCCCAAAGACATTTATTTACTCTTTTCTCTGCCTTTATCCTGCTCTATTTTAAAATGAACTTAATTATAATTTTATGTTTTTATTCCTACCATAAGGAAAATGAATTGGCTGGAGTTGTTTTTATCATTGTTGTTTTATTCCTTTCTTTAGTATCCTATACAGAGTAGATATTCAATAATTATTTCTTAAATGGGACTATCATTAAATGTAACAACAAGCCATTTCAAATCTAGTACTTTTACTTCAGATAAGGGCTTATTGAATTCTGAACCACAGTTCTACCTGTGGAAGTGAACCTGTCAGCATGATGTATATCTTAAAAATTGCAGATTGCACTTCTACAACCTTAATCGTTGAGTCTGTCGTCCTCCATGACCTATTCACAGCTTTGAAAGTTAACAGTGGAACTTGACTCCTATAGATGATCAATGGTTTGATTGCTCTGTGTTTCACATTCTTCTTACTTTCCCTTGGCTGATATGTATAGCTGTTTCTCTTATCCATTTCCTCTTCAGCATAAAATATTCACTCAATAGTGAGTGATGCTGGGGTGACCCAGTAAGTTAGGCATCTGGCCTTCAACTCAGGTCATGATCCCAGGGTTCTGGGATCAAGTCCCACATCGGGCTCCTTACACAGCTGGGACTTACTTCTCCCTCTGCCTGCTGCTCCCCCTGCTTGTATTCTCTCCTTGATAAATAAATAAATAAATAAATAAATAAATAAATAAATAAAATCTTTAAAGAAAAAAACAGCAACAGAAAGAAAAACCCACTCAGTACATTTCCATATATTATGTGCAAGCTGAAAGAAACAATAGTGAAGAGGTGTCAGTATACCATTGTTAAAAAAACTAGTTAATGTTGTGAAATTCTCAAATGGCCTGATTATTTAACAAATAATAACACATGACACAAGAAAGTGCACAAGAGGCTTATAATTGCCTTGTGAATATAATAAGGCCTCATGTTATTAAGTTCATAGAACAACTTAAACATTTAAAATTAAAAGCTTTTTTAGGATGTACTTTCAAGCTGAAATGATAAACAGCAAATTTGTTTTCTGAAAAAGAAAGGTACTTTAGTGATCAGGACACTGAAATAGAGATGCAATATATCTTTTTGACCTTAACCCAAAAAAAAAAAAAAAAAATCTCATTTCTGTGTTCTGTGTAAGAGCATAATTAAATCTGGGGCACCTCGGTGGCTCAGTTGGTTGAGCACCCAACTCTTGAGTTCAGCTCAGGTCATGACCTCAGGTGGTTAGATCGAGCCCCATGTCAGGTTCTGTGTTCTGGAGGCAGGAGGGAGTCTACTTGAGATTCACTTTCTCTTGCTCTGCCCTCCCCCTCTGCCTCCCAACCCTGCTTTCTCTCTCACTCTCTCTCTCTCTCTCAAATAAATAAATATGTATTTTTTAAAAAAGCATAATTAAATCTTTATTGAAAGCTATCTGTAATATATTGTAGATTTGTATTAAGGGCTATATTTTTCAAGAAATAATATTCTATGATTGGGAAATGATGAGGGATAATGGTATAATACAAATCAGTGCTTAGCAGAATTTATTATTTTTTAATTCCTATCTTTATCTAGTTCTGTGGCCTTAGTACAGTGACTAAAATTTACATATTAAGCAATCTTCTCCACTAGTGCCCTAGAGGTATCTGTTAAGATACAGTTGTTTTAAGAAAGGAAAATTAATGATATGCAATGAAACCACTAATGTTTTATTTCAATTTAGACTAATTTCTACATTTAGCAAAGTATCCTTTGATTCAATAATGAGGACCTGATCTGAAGATACAGTGAGCCTTCAAGCATGGAATATACATTGGATACTATGAAAGCAGGGAATGAAGGCATTAGTATGCCCTGGAGGGAACAAAGAGCAATGGGAAGGTATTCATATAAATTACCTTTAACACACCCAAACCAGTTAAACAAACAAAATTATGGTGTGCTGGCCATATACAGAAAGTTTCAGGACAAATCACCTATGTTCCTCAAGCCATATCTTATCCAATCAAACCATCTGTTTGAGGCCTCCCTTAGAGACAAGTTCTGAAGCCCTCTCTGTCATTTCAACAAAAATGGGCTTGTCTAACAATGCCAGATTCTAAAGAGCACCCTGCCGCATAACACAATGCTAAATTTCCTTCAAAACTCTTATATGCTATGATGGCAACAAGCTAAGTCAGAAAAACTGTGATAATTCGTTTGGTTAAGAGAATTATAGGATTAAAGAACAATAAGGAACATAAAGAGTGATGACAGAGAACTTTGTTAAATAATTATAAAAATATTTAAGAGGACAAAAGTCTCATCGTGGAAAGAACAACATAAAATATGTAACCTGTAGCACTCTTTTCAGTGCATTCAAAACTGTCTAACAAAATTAGTGAATGATAGAAATGAAACTCTAAGTCTACAGGAAATTATTTCCCTCTTCCAACAAGAAAATAAATTAGACCAACATAAAGGGAAAATTGTTCATAAATATGCTTTAGAAAAGTAGCTTCATATCCCCTCAAAAAATGTACCATAGCTGACTTTCTAAAGTTTTTCTATTTCTGATCCATTCTGCAGTTCAAGCTTCAGGGACATGGGATTGCTATTAGTTCCAGCTATTAAAATAAAGAAGAGCAATAAAATGCCATCTTCATTAAACAGATCTCAACCTCTGATCAGAAAATAGCAGTTATCAGAAGCCAATCATCAGTTTAATAGTTTGAGAATTTCAATTTAATATCTAACACCAGAGAATTATTGAAGGCAAATTTCTTGGAGGCAAATATGTTAATTAATATTAAGTGCCATAGTCACTCATTTTTGTACAGAAGATCAGAGTCCATATTCAAATCAAAGCCCAGTTCAAGATGGCACTCTGTGGCTATGAGCACTGAAAGATGATGTGAAATGGATTTATGATATTCACAGACAAATACATTCCGACACATCTTATCTGTGGCCTTTTTTGTGTGCATTAAACAATTCATTTAAATAATCAAATTGGGCAATAAATGACAATCCCCGAGGACTCATAGCTGCTCTGAGGTATTTACCCTGGGTTTGAACAAAGCCCTATCAAAAGATTCCCAAAGGGGTAATTCCTAATTCTCAGGGAAGTGAGTCTCATTTTGATATTTTCATTACATACCTTTAATGATTTCATTTCCTAAAACTGAGATTATTCTTATAACATCATGCAGACTTACAGGACTCAGTGAGGGAAAAATGGCATTTTAAAATGTCTTCCTTGGCGCCTGGGTGGCTCAGTGGGTTAAGCCTCTGCCTTCAGCTCAGGTCATGTTCTCAGGGTCCTGGGATCCAGTCCCTCCCAATCAGGCTCTCTGCTCAGAGGGAGCCTGCTGCCCCCTCTCTCTCTCTGCCTGCCTATCTGCCCACTTGTCATCTCTCTCTTGTCATCTCTCTCTTAAAAAAATAAAAAATAAATAAAAGGTCTTATTTATCATCATTATAGCTAAAGAAAAGAGCCATTCAGGGCAAATGCAATTTAAAAAAAACATTTTTCTTTCTAGAAAAAAAAAATAACCATGTGTATAAGATAATAGTAGCTGAAACAGACCTGGAGCCTCAGAATTGTAGTTCAAAATTTGATTCTGTTTGTGTATCCTTGACCAGCCTACTGAATACCTTTACATCTTAATTTCCTGATCTCTGAAATGGAAATTATAATAATACCTGACTCAATTCTGGCAGGAATCAATTACCCTTTTGAGAATTGAGTGATTTATTCCTAATATATTCCATTCATTATGATAGTCATACCATATATAGACTTGTTCATTAAAATTATTGCTTCTAAGAAATGTGACTGTGGCCTTAAAGTCAGTTCATTTAATATCACCAAGGATCATTATCTCCCTCACATACATTCCTTCACTGTCTTTATAATCCTCAACTTGAATACATGTGATTACTGGATAACTGGATATTGAGGTCAAGTTTGGTTATACTCATCAATGATTAGTGGTTCAAATGGCAAGCTTTTAATCATGTCTGTTACATACCATCCTAACCTTCATGCAAAATTAAACAAAGATGTTAATTGCCTTTATCCTAGAAACATAGAACTGCATGTCATTGGGCAAGTTACTTCACCTTTTTTCTTTTTAGTCTCCGGTGTCTCATCTAGAAAAGAGGTGTGAAAATAGTTTTCATTTTCTAGGATCATTGTGAGAACTAAATGAGGTTTTCCATAACACAGACTTTATAGAAAAAAAAGGATAGTTCTTACTCTCACCTATCAATCATACTCCATTATTTAAAATTGATTTCCATAGGTCTAAAATAAAATACCAACATTCTAGATATTGTGAAGTTAATATTAGTTAAGGCAATGAGAAACAAATATCCACACAGACATATACATAAGTCCTGTAGAATATGCCCTGCACATCTTTATGAATAAATATAGATAGGGAAATTGGGGTAAAAAGTTATCAGGGAAAACTCTACTATTAGTGATTTATCACTGGAATTGAATATAGAATTCTGGAGGAAGTTATGTTATTGAAAAGGTATGTGAAGCTATCCTTGCAGCTACATATTAAAACATGAAAATAATTTCCAAATGAGTAAATTTTCTTTTTTTTTTAAGATTTATTTATTTATTTATTTATTTGACACAGAGAGAGGGAGAGAGAGATCACAAGTAGGTAGATAGGCAGACAGAGAAAGAGGGGAAGCAGGCTCCCCACTGAGCAGAGAGCCCAATGCGGGGCACGATCCCAGGACCCCGAGATCATGACCTGCCGAAGGTAGAGGCTTAACCCACGGAGCCATCCAGGTGCCACAAAATGAGTAATTTTTCAAAGAAATTTAAAACAGCACACTTAAATGATCTCATTGCCATATTATATTGTTCTTTGTTTTTAAATTAACAACTTTTCAGATTTATTACAAATTTCCAAAGTCATGGATTGAATTAATACATGGTTTGCTTAGGAAACTATTTGAAATGAAATTAAGCATTTCATATCATTGCACATACTTAAGTACCAACTGACAATGAATATAAAATAAGCACTATTTTCTTAATGAAAGTTCATACCAAAAGCTTTTTGGCCACCTTGAAAATATTAAGTTTTGGATATATGGACAAAGTAATATAGTCATATATTAAAAATCACATGTAATAAAAATAATATATAAATTTAAACATATCTTTCTCCCTCAGATTTTTTTCTTCATGAAACAATTTCATTCAATCTCTTAAGTGGTCTTTGACATCATTCTCTTTGTCATATTTGAACCCTATTATTAATTTAGCATAGTTTTCCAGAGAATGTCATGTTAATTTATAAGTTGAAATACAACAATACAATTGTTTCATACAAGTAGCTTAAAAAGCTCTTCCCACAAATTTCAGACATTTGTTTTCATACTAGATGTTTGTTATTTTGTTTACACTGTAGTTTTACATGTACACTCTTCATCAGCTGTGTCAACTTCTTAACCAAATTGATTTTAGAGTAATTTTTAAAGGCCTATTTACAAAGGCAGCCAATATTTCATCCGAAGAATAACTAATAATTAACAAACTGACCAAATTTAAATAAACCAATGATTAGTGAATTTATTTATTTATTTGGCATTTTTTAAAAGACAATATCAAGTGAACTCTGTAAAAACTCAAAAGTGTCCCAAGTTGAGATCAGGACATCAAGTGTATTTTCCCCCAAATTTAAACTGATTTTGTTTGTTTGTTTTCAAAATACTTTGTAATTGAGACTTCCACTTTCAGGAATATAGAACAGGTGTATCTTTCCCTATTCTTCTCCTAAGTACAATTAAAAACTCTGGATCTTCAATTTTTTTAATATAAATAACAACAACAAAACATAAGACTCTGACAGGCAGAGAGAGAATGATGAACTGGCTACAAAACTTGAGACCCAAGGAACAACATAGTGTGAGTTTGCTGGGTTGTGGGTTTTGTTGTTGTTTTGTTTTGTTTTATTTTGTTTTGTTTTGTTCTGCTTTATATATCCCAGACTCGCTGCTGTAGAAGTGATTAGTACAGAAATGCCAATAGGTACTCAAAAAGCGCCCAACAAAAGCCATCTCTTTGTATCCAAAGAACCAGGAACAGAACATTCTAACAAGACAGAAAAGTCTAAATAATAGGTAATAATCACTACTGCAGCAAAAGACACAGACAAAATGTGCTCCATGCTAGCTTACACTGAGGCTAACTGGGGATCCCAGACTTTTACCCTCATCAGATTGTAGTGAAATGCTTCAACAACCATGTTGGTTGATGTCAGAGAAGGTGGAAAAGGCAGCCAGGACTTTTGTTCCTTGCCAGGTATTAATGATGACTTGCTCCTCTCAGTAGAGACCACATGAAGATTGTGAACTTACACTGGCACCTGGAAGAAAAGAGGTATTGTCCATCATTCTGGAAAGGCATCAAAGGAGGCCTAGTTTAGAGTTGGACTTTCATCATCCTTCTAGTGATAATGAGGCCTCACCACCATGATTTTAGTAGAAATCACATGGGAAACAGTAACAAGGCACTTCAACCCTGCCAGCCAAGGTGGTATCAACAAGACCACAGTGATGAGATGGAATGCCCACTCCTGCTGAGAAGTAATAAGGATACCCCTCCTTTAGATATCAGTGGAAACCAAGTGGGAACCTAGACTTCTGTGACACCTAACAATAAGGTGGTGATCCCTCCTTTCCCCTAGTGGATATAATGCTGTTTTAGTAATAACTGCTATCTTTTTTTTTTAATTTTTTTAATTAGCCATTTGGATACAGTGTGACAATATATCCCAGTTCTACCAGGACTCTCCTGGATTACTATACCTATTGTCCTGGAATATTTATATAATTAGTGAGTTACACTTAATGCTCTCAAAAGTTTTTTTGGCTCGATGTCGTAACTTAAAATTACTACTTTGCCTCTATAAATATATAAATCTATATAAATAGCCATGACTTTCCTTAGGTGAGAAAGTGAGAAAAACAGTTTCAAGATCTAGCAATTTTACAACTCATAAAGTTAAAATTTATTGCTTTTTTGGTCTTGTATGGCTGAGACAAGCTCTACAGAACTGTGTTTACCCAGTAGTAGTGCCTTATTGGTGCCCCAGGCTTCCCTAGTTGTAACACTGAGTGCAGCCTACTTTATATCTTCAATACAGATTTCTATAGTATATTTTCTTTATGTGTCAATATTATCACAAGGGAAACATCAATTATCAAAATGAAATTATCACATATTTGTCCAGTAACCATCACTTTTGCATGGAAAATTGTGTCTAGGGCTTGTGCTCAACTTAACTCTAATATTACAATTGAATTTTCCATGTATTTTGTTTTTTAACTAGAATTATTATCATCTCCCAGACAGATTCTTTTTTTTTTTTTTTTTTGGTTACTTAAAGAACATCTTAAACTTTACTTCAAAAATCTATCATTAGCATATTTTTATTGAGAAGTGACCATGTCTGATGTCAAAGGTAAGGTAGGTCAAGTGATTTCAAAAAGAAAGGGTAGTGTTAGGGAGGTGTTGAAGCTAGAAATGTTCAGTTCTAATATTCTAAAGAAAACTTGGAATGTCTCTAAGATAATGCTACAAGAAATCTAATAAACGAGAGTTGGTAATAGGGAACTAACTGGAGGTTAATCTAAATAATCAAAGCTCAGAGATTTCAAAGTCCCAACTGTGGTATTACCAAAATCTAAGAACATTTAGAAGATTCCTTACATATGAGGATTAGGGGGAAGATTTAGAATCTGAGGAAAAGGGACACTGGTAGAATCAACGTGTGGTCAAGTCTCTTAAACAATATGGCATGGGGGCGACTGGGGGGCTCAATGGGTTAAGCCTCTGCTTTCAGCTCAGGTCCGATCTCAGGGTCCTGGGATGAAGCCCCACATCAGGCTCTCTGCTCAGCAGGGAGCCTGCTTCCTCCTCTCTCTCTGCCTGCCTCTCTGCCTACTTGTGATCTCTGTCTGTCAAATAAATAAATAAAATCTTTAAAAAAAAAAAACAAACCAATATGGCATGGTATCAATTAGTGGGACAGTTTTGTTAGCTAATTGAGAAGGTAATAGAAACTGATCTTGATAATAAGATTAAAAACCCATTGTCAGCAATTAAAATCATCTTCACATGTGTAACCCTGACTCTTGATAAGACAGAAGCCTAGTTGTCAGCAATAAACTTTCCTAAAGTATGGTTTTCATCATACACATATCTCTTTTATAGTCATACATACATAGTCAGATAAACTTTAAAGGCCATTTAGTTCCAAATTCATTAACATAAAATCACATTGCTTAGCTGACAACTTGTATTCACTGTCTTCATTTTGCCCTGATCTCTTTGTTTAATCAGGAGAATCAGGGTTTGTCCCACAAACCACCACATTCAATAATCATGACATCTACTGCCTAGCATGCTTTTTTCCTACCTATCAGCCACCATTCAAAAATTACCTGTCTAGGGCACCTGGGTGGTTCAGTGGGTTAAGCCGCTGCCTTCGGCTCAGGTCATGATCTCGGGGTCCTGGGATTGAGCCCCGCATTGGGCTCTTTGCTTAGTGGGGAGCCTGCTTCCTCCTCTCTCTCTGCCTGCCTCTCTGCCTACTTGTGATCTCTCTCTGTCAAATAAATAAATAAAATCTTTAAAAAAATTACCTGTCTAGATCCTTTCTTTGAGTATTCTTCTTCCATGACTTTTTAAAAATTTTGTAATCTATATTGATTTCAATCTTAAATTCCTACAACACATATAATGTATATCACAATATGATTTTTAACTTAAATTTTTTGATATCTCTTGCTTTTTAGTTTTTCTGCCCTAATGAAGGTATAAAGTTCTAACAACACATGGTTGTTATATAATAATAATATTATTATTTATTGTTGTTTAATAATAAAATGGGGGGAAACCATAATTCGTAGATGATCATTTTACACAGTGATCCTGAAGAACCAAATAATACTTTTTACCAACTTCGCTTTCAAATGCTTTCACATATTATTATATCAGAAATTTTAAAATTTGGACGTGTCCTGTATTTATAGCCTGTTTTGGTTTAACCAATGGTATTTGTCCCTTCCATTCATAATGGTATATACAAAAATGGTATGAATCACAGCTAGTGAAAACTTAGCTTGGATAAAAATCCATTACTGAAATAAGGAAGAAATACCATTAATACATTTAACACATAGGCTTCCTTCAACAAATATTTAATAAGTAATCATTGAATGTATTTTGGCAAAAGAAGAAATAGTTTAGTAGCAATGACTTAGAAATGTTTTTGGTGTTAGCTGTTGATAAAATTAAAAGGAAAAGTAAAACAAAACACTTTTTCTAAAGATCAATAAGTCAGGAAAATAAGATGTAATATAGTACTGGAGAAGCTCAGGGATAGTTCTACATGAGATGTTATGTAGAATAGATGAAAGCCATTACCTTCATTACCTCTTCCATGAATATACAGATGATGTGATGTTCCAGAACCATTAATCTATCACCTCTAATAGGCATTAAATCCTGGTTTGGTGAACAAACACCTATGTTACAATCATCAAAAATTAATACACCATGGACTATTTATCCTCTGAATGACATATCATAAGTGTAAAAAGCTTTTGACATATTTTTCATTTACAGAGACTGTTCTCTTAAAATTTCTCTCATGAATCAGAATTGTAGCCCATTTAGACCAGAAGCTTCAGTAAGTGGCAGTACATAGTATCCTTCTTTGTCATTTTTTGCAGCTATTATTTCCATCCATGTGAGTTTATAATAAATGAACTAGACTTGCTAACTAGGTGGGCGATCACATTTGTGATTTGTGTCTCCAAGCTCTTATATCCTGTGTAAAAATTTTCAGTGAAAAGCACTGAAGTAAAAACTCCATTCAGTGTGTTTGCAAATAAAATTGTAAATATGCCATTAAAAACAGGAATTTAGGTGGTGTCAAGTTAGGGTGAGGTGCCAGATTTAGCTATGTCAGAGACAATAGCAAGTGGTTCATCACTTTGTATTATGTTGTTTAAAATAAGTGATGAGACACCACTTATCTCCTAAAATTGTAAACACTGAGAGTATTTGTATGAGCAAAGAATTTTTTCAAGCACTTAAAAATTATTCACTCTTTAAATAATTCTGTGAAGTAGGTAGCGTTATGAAGAGCAGAGAAAACGATAAACAGGGTAAGTAACTTGCCCAAAGTATCACAGATAAGAAATGAAGAAGTTAGTTTTCTAGTAGTTAGTAGTAGTAGTTAGTTAGTAGTACTTAGTGGTCTGACACTGAGTTCGTATTTTCACCAACTATGCCATACTATCTCCCATACCCAATACCACTTGATTATAAGACTGTTTTTAAAAAATTGTTCTAAAAGGATATGCTGTCAGAGTATCCAAATAGTATATAGTTTTCCCTTTTTCTGATTGCTGATTTATGATCTCAACAGTGAAAACTAGTGCAACATATCAGTTGGATATCCTCAGGTAGTATGCCCTCAAGCACCTGCTACAACCTGCTGAGCCAATAACTCTTACTCCCATCTGGTTTTGAGTTGTGTTTTTGTTTTTGTTTTTGTTTCGGTAATATGTGGTGTTTCGCCTCAACCCATCCCTTTGCCATCTCTGCCATGCTCTTGAGAAAATTTGTAACTTATGTTGGCTGACATATTGTGACCAAATGCCATTAGAGACTTGGTGTTAAAATCAGATTTTAGTAGTACAAGAACCTTCAGGTTAAAGAGTTAAAGAGCAGCAATTGGTTGGAGTTTTAGAGAAACCTTTTGACATAGAAGTGCATTATAAATATTGACTATAACTTGGGACAAATGACCAATAGTTGTACAAATGGCTAGGGAAATAGCATCTCTTTGGAGGCATTTGAAAATAATAAAAGAGTGTTTTCCATAATGGATAAAATCTTTCATGTCTATGAAAATACACCCTCCTTACTAACAAAATATGTCCATACTGATTAATATGAATGAATCTGAAGCAAGCTAATGAATCCAATTTGGGTCAATTTTGAAATTAAACTGGTGCTGCAGGTTTGGGGAGAAATGAAATGTATGGGTGTTCAGAAGAGAGGAGCAAGGGAAATAATGTGCCACGAAATGAAAAAGAATATGAAAAATGAAAATGTGCCCTTTGTGGAAAACAGGGATGATAGAAATAAATTCTGATTTCTGACTTCAAATCCGTGAGGCGATTTTTAGATACTAGAATTTATAAACTTAGCATATATTACCCTGTGTGCATTTTTATAGTATGGATTACTTATGCTAAGTTTAGTTTCAAGCTGCAAATTTACTCTGCCATAATTCACTTTAGTAGTAATGATAACTTACCCCTCATCCTTTTGCACTGTTACCTGTTTACCCGTTTTCTAAATTAGAAAATAATCTCTTTCAATTTATGTCTAAACCTGTGATTACTATTTCTGACATATCAATATCATTTGTGATACTGTTAAGGTTTAACATTTCAGGGCTAAATGAGAGCACTGTAATTTGTACACTCCTCTTACATGCTATAAAGGAAGTGGATAAATCACTAAGGATAGAAAGAAAAAATGCGGGGCATCTGAGTGGCTCAGTGGGTTAAAACCTCTGCCTTCAGCTCAGGTCATGATCCCAGGGTCCTGGAATCGAGCCCCCCGTATGGGGCTCTCTACTCAGCAGGGAGCCTGCTTCCTCCTCTCTCTCTCTGCCTGCCTCTCTGACTACTAGTGATTTCTCTCTCTCTGTCAAATAAATAAATAAAAATCTTTAAAAAAAAAAAAGAAAAAATGGGAAGGAAGAAGACAATATTTTCTTTTAAAATAATCTTCACATATTATTGTATTTCTCCATCCCTGGTACCTATCTGTTTTCCTCCTCTGTATTTTAGTTTTCATATATATGATTTATAGCTTATCATAACACCTGTATTTCTCAGTGGAGTTTCAGTGATATTACACAACATTAGAAACACATAATTCTATTATTATCAGTGTTGGTCATGCATTGGAGCAGAAATATGGGACCACATTCCAGACAGACATATTTGATGTTTGCTGTTTGATACTGTTTTAATGTTACTCTATCACCATTATCTGATATTGTGTAATGTACTTGAGAAAAATATTGTCAAGCTGCTAAAATATGTGATATGTTTTTAAATGATGACAAGTTTCATCCCTTATTGGTACCCAGGGAAGGAAAAAATTATATTTCTCACTAGAAAGAGAAAGCTTCCTATTATCAAATTTTAGGGGGACACATGCATATGAATTTTTAACAAGGACAACAAAAAACCTGAAAATATGTTTGATTATAAAAATAAACATATTTAAGAGTACTTAAACTCATATTCCAAATTTCCAAGTGCAATGCAAAAGAGTATCAGTTTTGAATTGATCTTTTGAAAATATCAATTCCTTTTTAAAAATCTCAATAAATAATCTTTTATGTTTCTATATAATTAAATTAATATTTGTATTCTAACTTCACCATCAAGTTTCTATGTGGGCAACTAAATTGCTTTATTAACACATTAAAGTGATTCATACATTTTGGTATTAATATTGCAAATATAAACAAAATTAAAAATTTATGTATTTTTCAATTGTCAAAAATAATTTGTCATATGAAAACTTTATACAGGAAAAGGATATTAATGCTAATTGTCAGAGTATATATATATTTTTAAAGATTTTATTTATTTATTTGACAGAGAGAAATCACAAGTAGTCGGAGAGGCAGGCAGAGAGAGAGAGGGAAGCAGGCTCCCTGCTGAGCAGAGAGCCCAATGCGGGACTTGATCCCAGGACCCTGAGATCATGACCTGAGCCGAAGGCAGCGGCTTAACCCACTGAGCCACCCAGGCGCCCATTGTCAGAGTATATTAAGAGTAATTATTAGTTTAGCTTATAAAGGTGAATATTTGAAACATTAACAGCAAGTCTTTAATATTTTAAGTACTATTTTGTGCCCTTCAAGGATATATACATATGTAAGGGACTATATTAGGCATACTAACGTATCTGGGGAAGGGTATCTCATATATTTCAGGGGTATTTACATATGCAAGGAAATATATTAAATATACTAAAGTATTTGGAGATAAGAGAAGGAAGGAAAATAAGGGTGGAGTCTTGTATGCAATAATTATTATTTTGTAAAATTAAGAGATGATGAGTTTATATTGTTGATCTTGAAAAAATATATAAAGAGAGAGAAGTGTAGGTTACATTTTTTCACAGAGCTAAAAAGCTAGACTTACTTTTTTTAATATGTAGTATTAAAAATATGTAATATGTAATATTTAATATTTAAGGCCTCAAAAAATACAGAAATTTTGAAATCATACTGTGCACTTTTTCTGACTACAATGCTATGAAGTGAGAAGAAAAAACACAAAAAAACTTGGGAAGACCACAAATATATGGAACTTAAAGAACGGGCTACTAAGGAATGAATGAGTTAACCAGAAAATAAAAGAAGAAATTAAACAAAACATACATGGAAACAAAAATGAAAATGAAAAAACAATGTTCTAAAATCTTTGGGATGCAGCAAAAGCAGTCCTAAGAGGAAAGTATATACCAATACAGTCCTACCTTGAGGAGCAAAAATACCCTAAAGACTCTACCAAAATATTGCTAGAACTGATACAAAGATACAGTAAAATCTCAGGATACAAAATCAAGGTACAAAAATTTGTTGCATTTCTACACACCAATAATGAGGCCTCGGAAAGAGAAATTAAGGAATCAATCAATATAATTGCATCAAAATAATAAGATACCTAGGAATAAATGTAAACAAAGAGATGAAACACCTATACTCTGAAAACTGTAAAACACTGATGAAAGAAATTGAATATGACACATGTTAGTGTCCACCAATAATGGGTCCATGATCAAAGGAGCAAGACTGATGCAAAGCAAAGGTCAAGCAAAGCTTTATTTAGCGCCAAGCATCGAGAATCAAACTGACTGGTCAGGGCTGTCTTTTACAAAGAGGTGACAACACTTCCCAGCCTCACAGGCTAACTTTTATAGAGGTGGTTGAAACTGGTTTATACACAGGAGGCCAATGAGATTGCAATACACAGGGAAAACTGCACAGTCATGCTAGGTCGGCAATACAAGTGGCCAATTGAATTTCAATTTACCACAGTAAATATATGCACACCCTACTGATTGGATGTCTCCACCCGGCCTGGCCCGCCCTTGTATCTGGGCCCCACAAGTAAGTTCCTCTGGCTAACCAGGCCCCTACATTTCCCCCTTTACTTTGGAAATTAGTCAAATCCTTGACTTTTCAGCCAGTTCTATGTTCTCCTGTTGTAAGGGGTTATATAGAGCATGTAAGACTAACATTTTTATTGCTCTAATTTTCTTTTGTACAAATGACATTAGGGCGTTTATAATGCAGGGGCCAAAAAGTAATAGTGCACAGTCAGCTGATGAGTTAGCCATTCTCCGCATTGTATAACCTTTTCATTTTTCCTAATTCTGTTTGTCTAATTTCCCACCTATACTTTTTTGTCTTATGAGGTGACTCAGAAGCTCTTACACAAACAGGTAACAATAGGAACAACAATGACCTCATAGTCTTTTGAGTCTTAGCTTTAGTCCACTGTCAGTGGGGTCCATTGGCTGCAGCTTCCATCTCTGGGGGGAGTCCTCATTCTCGGCTTGTTTGATGTGACCCAAGTGAATCCAGGCCCTGATGCCTTCTACTTTAATTGCCGCGGGGGTGGTCAGGATGACAGTAAACAGTCCCTTCCCGCAAGGCTCCAACTTTCCCACTTGATGGTGACGTATCCAAACCACGTTCCCTGGTTGGTAAGGATGTGGTTCCACCTCCATCTCCGTCTCCTGTTTGGTGGAAAAAGCCTCTACCCAGCTTGAAAAGGTATCTACAAAAACTAACATATACTTATGCCCATATTTTCTGGGCTTCATTTCTGTAAAATCTATTTCCCAATAAATTCCTGGTTCCTTAACTCTTTCCCTTTTCTTTCTTCCCATTCTAGTTCCTCCCACATTAACTGCCTGGCATTGAGCACATCTATCAACTACATCCTAACCCATACGCCCTAATTTAGAAACCTGGAACTGCTCGCCTATAAGCTCCTTGAGTTTGCGTGTCCCCAAATGAGTACCCTGATGTATCTGGTCTGTTAACTTCTTACTTAGTCTTTGAGGAAGAATTACTTTTCCTGCTTTTATCTCAGCCCAGTCCCCTTCATAGTCCAATTTAGCCCATTTTTGTAAATACTTTAAATCTTCCTCTGAATAGTTCGGTTTTTCTGGTAGGGCTGGAGCTGGGAGTGTAATCAGCTCTTGCATTGTTTCTCGGGCTACTTACTTTGTGGCTTGATCTGCTAATTGGTTTCCTTTTGAAATCATATCAGTCCCCCTTTGGTGTTGCGGGCAATGCATAATGGCCACCTTTTTTGGGTCCCAAATAGCCTGGAGGAGAGCCAATATTTCTCCTCTGTTTTTAATTCCTTTTCCTTCTGCTGTTAATAAGCCCCTTTCTTTATAAATAGCCCCATGTATGTGGAGAGTAGCAAAGGTGTACCTGCTGTCCATATAGATGTTGGCAGTTTTACCTTTGGCCATCTGCAGTGCCTTGGTGAGTGCAATCAGCTCTGCATTTTGTGCCAAAGTTCCATGTGGCAGGGCTGCCATCCAGAGTTCCTGCTCAGGGGAAACCACCGCAGCCCCCACATACCTCTTCCCATTGACCATGTAGCTACTCCCTTCTGTGAACAGTCATCTCCGCATCTGGGAGGGGAATGTTTCTGAGGTCCAGCCTTATTCCTGTGACTTGGGTTAGGACCTCCCTGTGGTTGTGTGGATGGTAAGCCAGCTCCTCTGGCAGCAGTGTGGCTGGATTTAGCACCACTGGGGGCCAGAAGGTCACTCTGGTTCATTGAGGAGGAGGGCCTGTTACCCCGTCACTTGGGCGTTCATCATCCATCGTTCTGGTGGAGTCTGGAGAAGGCCCTCGATAGCATGGGTGGTGGTCAAGATGAGATTTTGACCCAAAGTCAATTTACTTGCATCCTTGACCAGGAGGGCCATGGCAGCAATTATGCAGAGGCAAGGGGGGAACCCAGCTGCTACTGGATCTAGTTTCATGCTAAGATAGGCTACTGGCCTTTGTTAAGGCCCCAGAGTCTGAGTCAAAACTCCTTTGGCCTCCCCTGCTTTTTCATTCACCTACAAGTGGAAGGGCTTCTGGGATGGCCAATCCTGGGGCACTCAGTAAAGCTGTTTGTAATTCCCAGAATGCTCCTTCTTCCTCAACTGTCCACTCTATCATAGTTAGCCCCCCTTTTGCCAGTTCATAGAGAGGTTGGGCAATCTCTGCAAACTGCGGTATCCACAGCCTACAGTAGCCCACTGTCCCAAGAAACTCCCTCACTTGTTGGGACATGGTGGGGTGGGAGTATCAGGTGATCACCAGTTTCCTGGACTCAGATAGTGAATGCACTCCCTCATGGAGATCAAAGCCTAAATATGTGGTGTGGCTCTGACAGAGCTGTGCTTTCTTTGCTGACACCCAATACCCTTTTTCCTGCAGAGTCTGTAAGAGAGTTCTTGTCCCCCGCAAACATGACTCATAGTCCTCAGCGGCTATTAGCAAGTTATCAACATACTGTAACAGAGTGACTCCTGGGTTGGAGGTTCTGTACTCATGCAAATCCTCATGTAGAGCCTCGTTGAAGATAGTGGGTGAATTCTTGAACCCTTGGGAAAGTCTTGTCCAGGTGAGCTGGCCTTGGAGTCCTTCCTGTGGGTCAGACCACTCAAAAGCAAAGAGGGGCTGAGACTCCCTTGCTAAAGATATGCAGGATGAAAATTGGGCTCCCGAGTCCACCAAAAAATCAATTGATTTCCCCTCCACTTTAATTTTTACTCTGGTGGCCAGCATTGCCATCTTCCTTTTGGAGCACTCCCTGGCCCAATGTCCTTTTTCCTTACAGTAAGCGTACTGATCTGAATCTAAGTCTTCCTGCCTGCCTTCTCTGTGCTTAGGCTTTTCCTTCCATTTACCATCCCCTACCTGCCTCATGTAATGCCAAAACCAGTTTTTTGTTTTGTTTTGTTTTTGGTCTGTTTTTCATCCTCCTATGCATCCCTATTGTTAAATAATTTTTCTGCTATTCCCACTAATTCAGTAAGATTCTTCCCCTCAAATCCTTCAATTTTCTGAAGTTTTCTCCCTATCTGGGGCTGATTGACTGGCAAAAGCAAGATTCACTGCATTCTGATTTTCAGGTGCCTCAGGGTCAATCAGGCTATACATTTTATAAGCTTCAATAAGCCTTTCTAGGAAAGCTCCAGGAGACTCATTCTTACCTTGAGTCACTGTACTAATTCTGGTTTAGTCCGAGTGCAGCTTTTACTTCTGGAAATTCAAACCCATTTCAGTTCCAGGATTTCAACATATCAAAGACCTGTATTTGTTCTGAAAGTCTCCTATATGAATTTCTTTTAAGGTGGAATTCACTTTACAACAGAATTAAAACAATTACAAATGACAAAAACTCAGAATAGATATGGTTAAATATCAAGTGATGACCCTTATCTAAACATTAAAACTTTAGGAAATGTATAAAACCTCTGGAGTAACAGCATTTACCCAAATGTAACCCAAGGTTTACCATTGATTTAGCAGTACTTCCTGAGTAACTTAGCATATCAAGGAAAAGCTTTATTAGTCAAAGAGATCTCATTTACAATTCTGAGCAGGCAAAGAGAAAACCATTTACATTTTCTTAAAAACATCTCAATCTCTAGTGAAGACTAAATATTAACCAATTGTGAACTGTTGCAACAGCAGTTAAACACAAAACATGTTTACCAACATATTTCAAAAGCACAAACCTAGTTCCAGCAACCAGTGCTCTAGCATTTTATCCCATTTGTCACCCAAGCAAAACTTCAAAGTTTCAGGTTACCAAAGACCCTGAAAACTACTTTAACAACTACCCATTAAAACCCTGAGACAGATAATTAACCATCAGTTCAGCCATCTCTTTGCTAACAGATTTCACATTCCACATGGGCCCACTCCACTTCAGATGCCATGCTTTCCCGCCAGCAAGGGGCAGGGGCTAGGCAGTCCATGTTGGGCCAGAGAAGGCAAGGAATTCCCCCCAAAAAAGGGAGTTTCAGCAGCTGCTTGGGAATATTCCTTAAAGTCTCTGTCTCAAGTTAGACTAACCCCAGTTGGCTCCAGTTATAGCCCTTAACACACGAAATGATTAAGGGAGAAGCCCCACATCTATTATGAGGAAGGAGAGATGAAAATCAGAGTCCCCTTACTCTCTGCTTGCCCCATTCCTTCAAACACAACAAACAACACAACAGACAACAAAAAGACAATACAAAAACAACCACAGACCCAGCGGTCCTTACCCAGAACCTGCCTCCAGTGGGGATTTTCTTGGTCCCTGGTGACCACCTAGGGGGATTCAAGCCCCCTCTGCTGCCCAGGGGGACTCAAACCCCCTGGCGATCCCCTGACTGCCCATGGGGACCCGAACCCCCTGGCAGGCCCCTGACCACCCAGGGGAACTCAAACCTCCTGATTTCCTAGGGGGACTCAAACCCTCTGACTGTCTAGGGGGACTCAAACCCTCTGGTGATCTACCAGTGGAGGGAAGGAGCATCCCCACATCCACTGTAGCCCTGGGGAGCATGGCTGCATCCAGCTTCTCCCTGGTGGGCCATACCCTGTAGCTCCACAACCAGACAGTCATACAGGATCCCATGATCTTACCTCTGGAGGCTTTTCCCAGAAATTCTGATGCTGGCTCAGTTCTTGTCATTTGATCCCAGATGAGCCCCCAATATTAGGGTCCCCCAGTAATGGGTCCATGATCAAAGGAGAGAGACTGATGCAAAGCAAAGGTTAAGCAAAGCTTTATTTCATGTCAAGCATCAAGAATCAAACTGACCAGTTAGGGCCATCTTTTACAAAGAGGCAACAACCCTTCCCTGCCTCACAGACTGACTTTTATAGAGGTGGCTGAGCCTGGCTTATACACAGGTGGCCAATGAGATTATAATACACAGGGAAAACTGCACAGTCGTGCTAGGTTGGCAATATGGGTGGCCAATGGAATTTCAATTTACCATAGTAAATATATGCATGCCCTACTGATTGGATGTCTCCACCTGGTCTGGTCCGCCCTTGTATTTGGGCCCCACAAGTAAGTTCCTCTGGCTAACCAGGCCCCTACAACACAAATACATGGAAAGACATTCCATTCTTATGGATTGGAAGAAAAATTATTGCTAAAATGTCTACATTACCCAAACCAATCTACACATTTAATGTTCTCCCTATCAAAATGCCAGTTGCATTTTTCACAGAGCTATAGTAAATAGTCCTAAAATTTGTATGGAACCACAAAAATACCTAAAGAGCCAAAGCAACCCAGAAAAGGAAAAGCAAAGCTGGAGGCATCACACTTCCTGACTCTAAGTTTCATTACAAAGCTTCAGTGATCAAAACAGTTTAATATTGACACAAAAACAGACATATAGATCCATGGAACAGAATAGAGAACCCAGAAGTGAATCCTCAACTATATGGTCAACTAATCTTTGACAAAGCAGGAAAAATATCCAATAGGAAAGAGATGGTCTCTTCAACAGATGGTGTTGGGAAAACTGGAGAGTGACATCACAAGAATGAAACTGGAACACTTTCTTATATCATACACAAAAATAAATTCAAGATGGATGAAAGACCTAAATGGAGACCAGAAACCATCAACATCCTAAAGGCAATAACCTCTTTGACATTGGCTGTAGCAGGTTCTTTCTAGATACATCTTTGGAGGTAAGAGGGAAAAAAAAGCAAAAATGAACTATTAAGACATAATCAAAAGAAAAAGCTTCTGCACAGCTAAGAAAACAACAAAACTAAAATACAACCTATGGAATGAATAGGAGAAGATATTTTCAAATGGCATATCTGATAAAAGGTTAGTATCCAAAAACTATAAAGAACTTGTCAAATTCAATACCCCCAAAATGAATAATCCAGTTAAAAAATGAGTAGAAGACATGAAAAGATATTTTTTCAAAGAAATCATAGAGCTGGCCAACAGACACATGAAAAGATGCTCAACACCACTGATTATCAGGGAACTACAACTCAAAATTATAATGAGATATCACCTCATGCCTCAGAATGGCTAAATTCAGCAACACAAGATAAAAACAAGTATTGGTAAGGATGTGGAGAAAGGAGAAGCCCCTTACACTGTTGGCGGGAATGCAAACTGGTGCTGCCACCCTTTGAAACAGTATGGAGTTTCCTTGAAAAGGTAAAAATAGAACTACCCTATGATCCAGTAATTGCTCTCTGAAGTATTTACCTGAAGGATACAAAACCAATGATTCAAAGGGTTACACCCACCCAATGTTTATAGCAGCATTATCCACAATAGCCAAATCACAGAAACAGCCCAAATGTCCATTGACTGCTGAATTAATGGATAAAGAAAATGCATATATATATATATATATACACACAGACACACACACACACACGTATATACAGTGGAATATTACTCAGGAATAAAAAACAATGAAGTCTTGCCATTTGCAACAAAATGGGTGAAGCTAGAGAGTATTGTGCTAAGTGAAGTAAGTCAGTCAGAGAAACAAATACTATGTGATTTCACTCATATATGGAAATTAAGAAATGAAGCAATTGAGCAAAGGGGAGAAAAAAAGAGAGAGAGAGAGAGAGAGAAAGCAAGAAACAGACTCCTAACTATAGGGAACAAACCAATGGTTACCATGGGTGTGTGGGGAAGATGGGTTTAGTAGGTGATGGGGATTAAGGAGGATACTTGCAATGAATACCAGGTGTTGTATGGGTGTTGAATCACTGTATTGTACACCTGAAACTAATATCATCCTGTATGTTAACTGGAATTTAAACAAGAACTTTTTAAAAAGTTATTGTTAAGGAAATGAAAAGGTCAATTTTGGAGGAAGTCTTTGAAATACATATATGTATTTATATCTATGTTCTAAAAATACTAAAATTAATAGTTAAATGACAAAAACTACATAGCAAAAAAGGTCAAAATACTTGAACAGGAATTTTTCAAAATTAGACATTGGAATGACAGACATAGAAAAGAATCTATTAGATCAAATTTCACTCAACCATCAGATCAAACACCAAAGTACATAAACATAAATCAGTGATTTAAGTTCAAAATATTAATGAATACATTGAGTTTAGGGTCCAAGAGGGCAGCACACTATGAAAAGAAATACAAAAATACAACACAGATGCTGATGTTAGATGGTCTGTGTTCAAGTAAAGCCTGGATCATTTAACTTCTTTAATGTAATTTATCTTTTACATAAAATATGAATAATTATCAAACTTACCTCATAGGTTTCATTAAAAAGTGATTAGTTATCATTAATTTTGACACAACAGTAATGATAACTCAATAAATTTTAATTAGTTTATTTGAAAATATTGAATAAATTGAACATACTGATCATCTTTCTAATGTCTTATGGAATCGATAAATTTTTTGGACTCAACATTATACTTCAGTATTCCCTTTTTTAAAACATATTTTATTTACTTATTTGAGAGAGAGAAAGAAAGAGCAGGAGCAGAGGGAGGGGCATAGGGATATGTGGACTCCTCACTGAACAGGGAGCACAATGTGGGGCTCCATCCCAAGACCCTGAGATCATAACCTGAGCCAAAGTCATATGCTTAACAGACAAAGCCACCCAAGCACCTCTATACTTGAATATTCTTAGAGTAAATTTGATTTTAAACTGTCATTAGATGGCTCATTTCCCCAAATGATGATGGCCTTTCACGTTATAATTTGTTCATGGAACATATATTTGGAAAGGATATCTACAAAACATTTATCTTTTTATCAGAATATTTGTGCTTTTGTAAATATAAAGAAATACATGCTTTAAAAATACACGAAAAATGCTGTATTCTTACTGATACTTAAATATAAAGAAATAATCAGAAAACATAAAAAAAATTAAAAAGCGGTTTTCATGAAGAGGGACTGTTGTCAGCTATTAAATTTGCTTTTTAAATCATATTATACTTGGAAATATTTAAGAAAATCTTCTACATGATATATAACATACATTTAAAATGTTATATTTAATAATCACGTGTTTGGAACTTCTGCTTCTCATCAAATGGAGAAACAGAGGCTGGATTTACCCTCCTGCCTAAAACAAATAACTGGATAAAATATATGAAACAATGCTTTTCAGACATCAGATCAGAGACAGTGCAGGGAAACACATGGATGAACTCTACCAATGCCCTAGTACAGTGCCTGAGGAGAGTTTTGGGGGACACAGCAGAGAGAGGAAGAGTCCATGGAATCCTGTGTCCCCAGACTGGGGAGAAAGAGCTGAGTGTCTGCAGATGGATGTAATATAAGAGAATATTAGAATAGAGGTAGAATATTAGAATTACAGTGGAATATTAGCAGAGTATGAGAGATGAAGGGGGAGCAGCACAAAGGGAAAAAGAGATGGAGGAAAGGGCTGAGAAGAGGAATTCTCTAGCATTTTCAGCATTGTGCATAATGATTGAGAAACTACCCAACATCAGAGACACAGCTACCCGAGACAAAGGGAACAATTCTCTTAACTAAAATGGGGCCAGATAAAGTTTGAGTTCCTACCATTCAGTGTGGAAAAATTACATAAAACAGAATAGCACAGAAAACTTGGAAGAACATTGCCTCAAGTGTGGGGAAAAATTAGTATTGGAGGCTTTCTGGGCTCTGTCTTAAAAAGTTGCATCCCAGAGGGGCACCTGGGTGGCTCAGTGGGTTAAGCCTCTGCCTTCGGCTCAGGTCATGATCTCAGGGTCCTGGGATCAAGCCCCAAATCGGGCTCTCTGCTCAGCAAGGGAGCCTGCTTCCTCCTCCTCTCTCTCTCTCTCTGCCTGCCTTTCTGCCTACTTGTGATCTCTCTCTGTCAAATTAATAAAATCTTAAAAAAAAAAAAGAAAAGTTGCATCCAGAACAAATTTCAAAACCTCCCATAATGTATACTATTATATCTATATCTGTATCCATATCTATATCTGTATTACATATTTGTATGCATGTATGTAGGTCTATATGTGTAGTCAATGCATAATCATATAAGCTTAGTGAGCTGGAAGGTAGCAATTGAAACTATACTGCAGCTAATTTGTGAGCTTAACAGGCTTTCAGTGTACAGATTCAATATACAAAATCTATTGTGTTCCCACATCCTACTCATAAAATAATGAAAATACCATTTAGCATAATTTCAAAAACATGAAATACTAAGAGATAAATTTGAAAATGAAGGAAGTTTTGACATAAAAAACTTGAAAATATTGTTAAATTGAGATATAAGTTAAAAAAAAAAAGACTAGGTCTATCATGTCATTATATCAGAATAGTCAGTTTTGTTAGAATATCTATTCCTTAGCGTCTGTCTTTAAACTGACAACAGATGTTGTACACAAGCAACAGCAGCAAAAGTCACATCATATGTAGTACTAAAAATGAAATACCAAAAGCTTTTCCTCAAGAATTGTTTAAAATAGAATACTAGTATAAATGATAATATCTCTCTGTTTAGACTTGTACGACAATCCTACCGAATTAAATAAATCAAGAAAAATTAGTAAAAGTTATACAGATTAGCCATAAGGAGCTAAAACTCTCATTACTGTGGACTAATATAATTATATACAAAGAAAAATGTCCAAAGGAATAAGAAGACAAATATTTAGAATTAGGAAGTATGCTTATAAAAATTGCTGGTTATAAAGTTAATGTAAAAACTTCACTTGTACCTAGGAACATATCTAATAGTAAGTGAAAAATTACACACATAGAAAAATCTAAGAAAAATCGAAGAAAAAAAAAAGTCTAATGGAAAAAATTCCAGGACAATTTAGAAAACATGTGTTTGTTACTCTATTACATAAAGAGGATTAGCTTAGAGTGATACTAATCAAGACTGTATGTTTCTTCCTGGGATAAGTAATCAAATTAAAAAGAACAGAGAGTGCAGTTATAGACTCTCATATATAAAAATAGGTTATGACAAAAAGTCACTATATAACATTACAGAAAGAGCAGTCTTTTCAAAGAAATGGATCTGCATTAGTTTTACATAAAAATAAACACATATGGGGCACCTGAGTGGCTCAGTCCTTATGCACCTGCCTTAGGCTCAGGTCATGATCCCAGGGTCCTGGGCTCAAGCCCTGCATCCAGCTTTCTGCTGCAGGGGAAGCCTGCTTCTCCCTCTCCCACTCCCTGTGCTTGTGTTCCCTCTCTTGCTGTGTCTCTGTCAAAAAAATCTTAAAAAAAAAAAAATTTAAATAAACATATAAATTTGAATTCTTTCTCAATATGTGTATACAAAAAATCAGTTCTAGAGGGAAGTATATCTAAATGTGAGAGGCAAGATAGTACAACTTCTAGAAAATAGCATAAATAACTATTTTTTAAATTTTAACTCCAGCGTAGGTAACATACAGTGTTATTAGTTTCAGGTATACAACATAGTAATTCAATAGTTCTGTACATTACTCTGTGCTCATCATGATTAAGTGTACTCTCAATTTCCTTTTTACCTATTTCAACCCATCCCCCCACCCATCTCCTTCAGGTAACTATTTGGTTTGTCTCTTTCTCTCTGTGTCTTGTACCTTAAATTTCACATATGAATGAAATTACGTGCGGTTTGTCTTTCTCAGACTGACTTATTTCATTTAGCATTATACTCTCTAGCTCCATCCATATTGTTACAAATTGCCAGATTTCATTCTTTCTGAAGGCTGAGTATTATACCTCTTCATTATCCATTCATCCATTGATGGACACTTGGGCTGCTTCCATAACTTGGCTATTCTAAATAATGCTGCAATAAGCATAGGGGTACATATATCTTTTTGACATATGTATATTCCTTTAGGCACATATCCATTAGTGTAATGATTGAATCATATGGTATTTCTATTTTTAATTTTTAGAGGAACCTCCATACTATTTTCCACAGTGGTTGCATTAGTTTGTATTCCCCCAACAGTGCACAAGAGGTTCTTCTTCTCCACATCCTTCCAGCACTTCTTATTTCTTGTCATTTTGATGTTAGCCATTCTAATTGGTGTGAGGTGTTATCTCATTGTGGTTTAAACTTACATTTTTCTGATGATTAGTGATTTTGAGCATCTTTTCATGTGTCTCTTGGTCATTGGCAGATCTTCTTTCTAAAAATGTCTATTCAGATCCTCTGGACATTTTTTAATTGGATTGTTTGTGTTTTAGGTGTTGAGTTCTCTAAGTCCTTTATCTATTTTGAATATTAACTCCTCATCAGATATACCATCTAAAAATATCTTCTTCTATTCACTAAATTGTCTTTTAGTTTTATTGATTATTTGCCTCGCCGTGCAGAAGCTTTTTATTTTGATGCAGTCTCAATAGTTTATTTTTGCTTTTGTTTTTCTTCCTTGGAGGCAGATCTAGAAAAATGTTACTATGGTCAATGTCAGAAAAATTACTGCCTGTGCTTGCTTCGAAGATTTTTATGGTTTCAGGTTTCACATTTAGGTCCTTAATCCATTTTGAGTTTATTTTTGTGTATGGTATAAGAAAGGCATCCAGTTTCATTCCTTTGCATGTTTTTGTGCAGTTTCCCAGCATCATTTGTTGAAGAGATTTTTCCTGTGCTTATTCCTGTGTCTTTTATCAAAGATTAATTGACCATATCATTGTGGGTTTATTTCTGGGCTCTGTTTTGTTCCATTGATCTATGTGTGTTTCTTTGCCAATACTATAGTGTTTTGATTACTACAGCATAAATGACAATTTTTTAATTAGAATTAAAGTTTATTAAACAAAAGTAAAAAATACACTTATTTTAAAGAAGAGACTGACACAATATACTTATTTCAATATTAACCATTATTAAGAGAGTAAAAAAGTATGACTTAGAGTAAAAGAAAATATTTTCACTCCACAGAGCCTTGCAGTGGTTTATGCATGGGGCGCCTGGGTGGCTTAGTGGGTAAAAGCTTCTGCCTTCAGCTCAGGTCATGAGCTCCACTCATGGGGAAGCCTGCATCTCTTCCTCTTTCTCTGCCTACCTCTCTACCTACTTGTGATCTCTGACTATCAAATAAATAAATAAAATCTTAAAGAAAAAACACTTACATATCACTAATTAAGAGGTAGAAAAATAATGAAAATATTTGAATAGAAATTTTATAAAAGAGACTGTTTAGTATCCAATAGACATATGAAATATCTCAATCACATTAGTTTTAGGAAAAGCCAAATTAAAGCTACAATAGTATTTACTTCATACCACTGACAATACCATTTGTTGGTGAGAATGTGGAACAATAAGAACTATCTAGGTACTATTGGGAATATAAATTGATACAACTATTTGGAAAAACTGTCTAGTATAATTTTCTAAACTTCAACATGAGTCTGGGGTCCAAATATTTTCATCTCCAGCTTATATTTAACCAACAAATGAGAGCATGTGTTTATAGCTGCATAATCCATTATAGCCTTAAATTTGAAAAAAAAAATCAAATATCTATTAACATTGTATTTATACAGCATATAAATACAGCAATATTGTAAATTGCTATACAGCAATAAAGAGAGCATATGAACTACAGCTATATAGAAACATAAATGATTGGCTCTCTGTATAATATATTGAGCCAAAAAAAAAAAACCCCACATAAAAAATGAGGTTATAAAGAAAATACAGAGTGTATAATTCCAATTTAACAGAAGTCAAAGTGTGGGGAAAACATATATAATTGAAAATTAAAATGGTCATTAACATTCAGAAAAAGAAAGGTTTTTGATATAGAGGGGCATCTAAAGGGTGGGGGGTAATGTTCCATGTTTTTACCTGAGTAAGTTTCATTAGGGTTTTTACTTTATTAACAAATAACTGATCATCATAGTTATAATCATTCCAGTTTCTCATTATAACTTAATAAATAAAATAAAAGTGTGGCTTTTATGGCTCAGTTGGTTAAACATCTGCCTTCAACTCAGGTCATAATCTTAGGTTCCTGGGATCGAGCCCCATGTCGGGTTCCCTGCTCAGTGGGGAGTCTGCTTCTCCCTCTCCCTCACTCCTCCAATGGCCCCCCAACCCCCCTCGTGTATATGTGTGCTCTCTCTTGTTGTCTCTGTCTCAAACAAATGGGTGAAATCTTTAAAAAAAGGTGGGGAGGGGAAGAATGAAACAAAGAACACTCACTTTAAAGAATGGCATTATTTATTTAGGGTTTTTAAATTCTTAGTTTTTATAGGAAAATATTGGTCATTTTATTCATCTAATATTTGTTCAGTGACCACTAAAATGGTATAAATGAGGAAAGAGACAGTGAGAGAAGTCTTTCCTGGCTAGGAGTGATAGTTTATTGATGGCATTGCATAGAATTGCCATATTTAGGGATAGTAGACAAGCAAAAATTTTGTTTTTAATTTTACTGTCGTTTTAAGATTTTCTCCAGATAATTTCCTTACCTCTATTGCACATTTAACACTTGGCAACTATGTGTCTCGTGCACACTTAAATGTATATCTGGCATTTATCAACATTTTTGGCTCACAAAACTTGTTGCCTATAACATTGAGACAACAGACCAGAGTTACAAAACATAACTGGGATTTGAGTGAGCATCGTTTATTTTCAAATGTTCTTTTCTCGCTCTACCTTTTGTTATCTAGGGCTATATATATATATTATGAACATTTATATTCATTTAATTTCAAATTCTGAAGACATTATTTCTGTTTTCCTCCCTCAGTTCACTTCACAAGCATTTGTAGATAACAATTTAATTCTTTGTTGCAGCATACTCAGCCTTCTTCATCCTTCCTTAGATCATAACTCTTAGATGATGGAACTAAATTATAATTAATTGTATTTCTCAAATATTTGTCATAGAACCTTGTTCATCTTAGGTGCTTAATAGGTAATTTCACCAAAATAATGAAGTGTGACATTGCAGGAGTTCCTCAGAGAATATGGACAGAAATGCAAAAATAAGATTGTAACTTTCTTGGAAAGTATGTAATAATTTTTTTAAATCAAACTTCTCAGTTCTTCATAGTGATAGATAAAAATACAGTTCCAGATTAGATAGACTCTGTGACAGCTATGGAAATCCCAGCACTGAAATAACACTCTAAGAGCCTTTAAAATTAAATATTTCTCATGTGTAGTAAAGATATTCATTACATCTCTCTTTTGTGGAAAGCTGGAAGCAGTCAGATAGACAGATAAAGAATGATTCCAGAAAAATTTGAAGTTAGTGTTACCCTTTGCCAAGTCAGCAGGAGCCTATTTGTTTTAAATCCTTACTTGGAGGAAAGAAGTTGTAAAACTGAATTAGCCAAGCTAATACTTTTGTTTAATCCAGTCATTCTCTCAGAAACGCCTTATATTCGTGAATATGATGAGTCAGAGAGCAAATGCAGTTTTTACCAAAAAATGTCCACCAAGTGAACACTTGAATGCAAAGCTGTCAGAGTTTATTCATTTTCATAATGCTGTCAGAGTTTATTCATTTTCATAATTCTATACCTATTACTTTTCCATCTGAGCTCAAGTTCAGTCCTGTATCTGAGGGCACCAGAATGACTTATATTAACTTAAAATTAAAAACCTCAATAGAATAATACTGTAGTATTACTGTATAATCTTTACTGATGTTTTTATATTGAGAATTGGTTCAAATTTTATTTTATTTTCTTAAATTGAAGCTACATCACAGACAATAGTAATACATGCCATCTTTCTAAAGATGGAGCCAAAACTTGGTGCTCTTTAAATATTTAATGCTAAATAAGAAATTCAAGCTTTTATTTCCTCATTATTCCATAAGGTCCTCAAGATGGCTATTGTTAACATGTATACTTTCTGCTTGACTTTACTGAATTGTTTTAAAGATTCAGAAACCATTAATACTTGCCATAAAATAAGCAATGTAATTTAGTCAACATCCTTAATTTTTAGCAAGTATTGAAATGAATTCCAAATGTTAAATGACATTTTCTGTAATAACCCCAACCTGATTTGGCTAAGTGAATAGAGAAAGGAGGCAAATTAATTTGGAAGTCACACTGTATCATTACAATTGCTGAAATCTTTGCTTACCTTCAGTATTGTAAGAGTGATGTGTTCTCAAGTTCCTAATTATATGCCAGCAAGTATTTTATTCTAGGTTTTATAATCAGATAAGTAGACATTTTTACATATTTAAAAGGATTTCATAATTAAATTTTAAACATTTTTCTAGTGCCTAAATTACAGAAAATTATAGGTAAACATAAAGAAGAAAAGTGAATTATTCATAACTTAGCCATCTATCTATCCATCTGTGCATTATACCCCCCCTTTTTTAAAATTTTATTTATTTGATGAAGAGAGTCTCAGCAAGAAAGGGAACAGAAGCAGGGGGTAGTAAGTGAGGGAGAAGCAGGCTTCCTGTAGAGCAGGGAGCCCAATGTGGGTCTGGGTCCCAGGAACCTGGCATCATGACCTGAGCCAAAGGCAGATGCTCCACGACTGAGCCACCCAGGCACCCCTGTCCATTATACCCTTATTCAGCAATCCCATTGTGAGAATTTTCCAATATTAATCCAAACTCATTATGCATATCAATTTTTACTCCTCATGTCTGACTTATTTATATATGGAACTTTCCTCATTTATATTTTTATATTTTCATTTTTATGTATACAACTACATTACACACACAATATACACATGTACTATACATGAAGTCCCATATATTATAGGTATAAATATTTAAGTTTTAAACTATTGCCCTACTACTTTCCCCAACTATGGACTCTACCCCCAAATACCCACATATACCTCACCTGTATATGCCAAAGACCCAGGGCACATTTTCCCCAGAACGGTCCTGAGTTTGCAAATCTAAGGTGTAGCATGAGTTCAGCTGGGTCTACTAGAGTGGGTAAAGCCAAACTACATCCAGGAGGGGGACTGACCCGCTCATAATCTGCAGAGAGCCGAGTAGCCTGCTTTCTGTACTAGTGAATAACCTTACATGCTCTGGATTTCCAGATAGTTAAGAAGGTCTTTCAAATTCAGACCACTTGAGCAGAGAAAAGAAAGGAAACCCAGCTATCTCAAGATCGAAGCTACCCTGCCAAACACACACACGTTCACACGCTGGTGCACTCTCACACCCACATCTTTTCAACAGAATCTGTTTAGCTCACACATCTCTCTCCCATATTTAACGTGTAATTAGAAATTGCCAAAAAATAGAAAACAATTTTTTACAAGGACAAAAAAGAAGGAAGTCTTCAGTGTTTATGGAAGGCCGGTTCTTATAAGGCATGTAGTAAAGACAGGCATTTCTCTTTGCCCACATCTATGGAAATTTTTAAATGTTACTATTAAAATTATAAATAATCATAAAGGCTTAATTTTAATACAGAATTGCAGTGTATCGTTAGGGTAACAAAAATATGAATTTACTCTCGCCTGTTACATGGTATGGAATATAGTCTGTACATATATTTGCATAACAGATTTTTTTTACTATTTTCATAATTTTTAATACATGGCCCTATAATTTTTTATGATCCTGTATATGTTTCAGATTCATCAGCTTCACTGTTATATAAAATGTAGTTAATGTGGTACCTTCAAAGCACAGCACTGATCTTACTGGTGTTATTTTATACTTTGAAAGAGCAAAAGATGTGAAAAAACTTCTGGATCAAATGAGATCACAGTCCTCTTCTTCAGCTCCTTTTGTTATATGAGTTGTCATGGTGACTAGAGGAACTAACTCCTTGGAGGATTTTGGAAAATTCATGGCAAAATTGTTGTTTAGGGAAACAAACAAAACCTGTGAAGCATTTCCCTCTCTTAGTCAAAGAAATTCCTGAAGGATATGTAAAATTCTATCAAGATATATCCTCATTATTCAAAAAATCCCCTAAGACTTTTAAAGACATCAATATGTAGACACTGGAATGTTTAATAGGAGAGATCTAGTAACGTTATTGTAGACATTTTAAGGTAGGAGTAGAAGTGACAGTGGAGACTTGGTATAGCAGAGAGACCTTACCAAATACAAGGAATCTTGAAGTACGGCTTGACAGAGTGGTAATGAAGGTAGTAGCTAAAGGATGAATTCATCAGAGGGATAACAGAGGAGAGAGATTATCCTATGCAGAAATATGTTCAAAGGTCCAGAATTAAGAGAATGGGTATAATACCCAAGGATAATGAGATTCATGCAAAGATGATTTCACTAGGTTTTAGAATTCTAACTTTTTAAAAAAATATTTTATTTATTTATTTCACAGACAGAGATCACAAGTAGGCAGCGAGGCAGGCAGGCAGAGAAAGAGGGGGAAGCAGGCTCCCTGTGGAGCAGAGAGCCTGATGCAGGGCTCGATCCCAGGACCCTGAGATCATGACCTGAGCTGAAGGCAGAGGCTTTAACCACTGAGCCACTCAGGTGCCCCATAGAATTCTAACTTATCATCTGCTCAAACATTTATATATCACTTTTTAAATTACTTACCTTAAATTGAACCTAATTGATAACCATGCTTATACTCTATTATGCACTTACCATTTAGACAAGAACATCAGCAGTCACTGAACCACTGGAAATGATTCAGTGAGGGCTTTGGTTTAATATCAATATACACATCATGTTGACTGATGTCTCTATGAAGATAACATTCCTTTCTATTTACCTGTCTTTGCCCTAAAAGAGGTTCTAGTTTCATCTTTCCTTTCCTCTTCCTCCCCAACACTTTTTGAAACTTAACATGCAATTTATTTTTTGTATGGGAATTGGCACTTGGTCATCAGCCTGCTGCCCTAAAACACTCTTCTCTCTCTGCTGATTCCTGATCTACATTATTTTTGCAGTCTCCAGTGTAATGCAGAAATGAAAAAATAAAGTGTTCACAATTGCTTTGCTTCTGGATTGGAAGTATATAAGCCTATTTTTAAGTTACAGTGCATACACTTGAGATTGATGTCCATATGTAAATAATCACATGCTTTACATAAAACCAGGTTGGTATTTTGTGGTTATAGCCATGCATCAAAATTCTAATAAGTAAACAGTAGAAAAGTAAAGTAGGACATTTGTTTCAATTAAATTTGGCCATATTTTATACAAGCAGTCTGTTTTCTAACATGTTACTGTGCCCTCTCCTGGTTACTTTATCTGCTATAATCGTAGGAGAACCCTACAAAACCAGGCAAAAGCTGGCACACATGATAGAAAAGTAAACGTGTTAAGAAATCCAATAACTAAAGAGTTAAAAGTTCGAACTATATTAAATTATTACAAACTATACAAAGCTATCTGTCATGGGCTATAAAGAGGCCTCAATATATATGCTTACACAGATATATATTGTTTCATATTTGATGTTATTTTTGTTTCTTATGTATTCTGGTTTAAGTTTTGAGTGTTTGCGAGGTTCTTAAATGTAATTCACATGGGACTTACTTTTTTTTTTTTTTTCCCCAAACCAATCTAATAATTGCCCTTTTCTTCCCCTAATGGCCTGGTATGTAGTTTGGGGCAGGGAGTGGGGGCTGCGGGAAGAAGCTATCTTGACTCTGCAGCTTTGGTGTTATTGACCTTGTCAAAGAGGAGATGGATGACAGAAGGGAACACACATTTTTCAGTGGTATAAGCTGATTATATTCAGTCAAGTCGACATTTAAGGATCATTCCTAATCACATTTAGAGTTGAATCTCTTGCTACTTTTGGTAAAGGCTTTCTGAACCTTAGAGCCTTTGAACTTAAGAAGGAATACTCTGATCCTTGAGAAAAACACTTGTCAATTAAAAATGGTCATTGCTGAAGGAATGGGACTTAAATTCAAATATAAGCAAGAAAACTCTCTATTGGATTTCTGAATTTTTACTTTAATTTAGATAGACTTTTGTCTACCATGGGCAATATAATAGGTGATTAGGCATATGACATTTTTCTCACTTGGCTATTAAAAAAATTATTTTTGACTCTCTCTTTCTTATACTTTGTATACAGTGGATTTTCCTCTTAATCATGGATTAGATTCTAAAGTCATACTGCCAGAAGAAAAATCACAACATAGCCAAAACTACTCTTAATAATCCCACAAATAATCCTTTAATTTCCAAAACCTGGGACCTCAGATTCTGCAAAGAATATGCATTTTATTATAGCTTCCCCGCTGAAATAAGAGGAACCAAGTTTTCACTGGGACTAAAAATTGTCTCTCTTTTTTTTCTCTCTCTGTCTCTATTCTCTGTCTCCTCCAGTTTCTATGTTTACTTCTACCTCTACCTCTATCTTATTCTCTTTTTTCTCAGCCATATTGTAACAAACAGGCATGTTAAATATTTATATGATATGATTTCAATGTGTTGAAATGTATGGGTTGATATAAATCAAAAACTTTAACATAGTTATATATATATGTATGTTATTTATTTTTATATAAATATATACATATATTTTTTTAAAAAAAAGTTACAATTTATCTGTGAAGGAGTGATGTATATCTTGTTAGATCTTGCCACATATTTTCTTAGCCTCCAAACTTGAGTAAGATACAAATGTAAGATATCAGTTTGACTTGTTCTATACTCAACATCTGAATTAAGCTCTATAAACTGTTCATTTAACTCCCTAATAACTACTATTTGATTCTTCCCTTTTTAGTCAAGTATTTACTCATGTTTACCTTATACCCATGTATATGCCATGACTCTATTTCTTCTTGCAGTGAGAGAGTAGATGGTTCACCATGTAACATACATCGTATCATTATCTCTATATATGGCTTGGCTTGAAAAGCCACAGAATAGCATACTTGAAATCCCTGAACTAAGACAATGCATTCACAATCTAGTGAGATCCACTTATTATCTTTAAAGAAAAAAAAAACTCACTAAATTTTTGACTTAAGCATCAGTGCATGAAATTGTACACCTAAACTGGGTTCCCATTAAAAAAAAAAAAAAGTTTCAGGAGAAAAGATATTTTGCCAAAGAGTAATTGGCAGTGATAACTTGCCTAAACAACCTCAAGATTATCAAAAGTTCAATGAAAATATTCCCCAACCCTCACACAAGTTGAAATGGTGGTTGTTGTTTCCACTGCTGTTTAATTGCTTGCAAGTTCCGGAAATCTACTGTAAATAGGGCAGACACAATGTCTGTTAGATATATTTGATGTCTAATCAAAAAATTTATTCAAGAAATGTTGAAAAAATACTTTTCCTGTGTAGAGATCAAGTCAGTGTTTTTGAAATCTGTCAAATATTTTCCAAGGTTGAAAAAGAGTAGCTATAAAAACAACATAAGAGACCCTGGGTGGCTCAGTCTGTTAAGCATTCACCTTCAGCTCAGGGCATGATCCCAAGGTCCTGGGATCAGAGTCTGCTTTGGGTTCCCTGCTCACCTGCTGTTCCCCCTGCTTGTGCTCACTTGGTCTCTCTGACAAATAAATAAAATCTTAAAAAAAAAAAAAAGGTAAAACACAAAAGCAAAGTTATTAAAAAATATGTTATCTAAAAAAACTAATAAGAAAATACATAAAAAAAGAAATAAAGGAGTCACAGAATATGAAATTTATGATAATGTCTTTAATGTGAGGGACTTTCTTTCCTCTCCTTTCCAAAGATATTTTCAACTTAAACTGCCTGATATAGAATAATCCTCTTCTTGATGTTTTATGGACATCATCTTTTTTTTTTTTTTTCTTGCACAGAAAAAAATTTTTTATTTTTTATAAACATATATTTTTATCCCCAGGGGTACAAGTCTGTGAATCACCAGGTTTACACACTTCACAGCACTCACCAAATCACATACCCTCCCCAATGTCCATAATCCCACCCCCTTCTCCCAAACCCCCTCCCCCCAGCAACCCTCAGTTTGTTTTGTGAGATTAAGAGTCACTTATGGTTTTTAAGATTTTTTTTTTTAAATTTGAGAGAGAGAGAGAGAATGAGAGAGAGCATGAGAAGGGGGAGGGTTAGAGGGAGAAACAGATTCCCCACTAAGCAGGGAGCCTGATGCAGGACTTGATCCCAGGACTCCAGGATCATGACCTAAGCTGAAGGCAGTTGTTTAACCAACTGAGCCACTCAGGCTTTATAACAGATTGAAGTTAGTTGGTTCAGTCTAGTAGGCAAAATGGGTAATTAGAGAAACTAATAAATCTAATTGTTATTAGCCTTGTTTTTTATCCACTCTACTCAATCCTAAATCTTTAATTAGTATATTTTTTATATAAGCATGGTATTTTTAGGAATCACGTAGCCAAACCTCTGTAAGCCTAGAATCTTTTTGTTAATATCCTAGAATAAGATTTTTGGGATTTAACCTGTCAAAATAGTTACCTTTGTACTAGAATAGATTAATGACAAAACTTAAAATATTCATCACCTTAAGCTGAAATCAAGTTGAATGCTTAAACAACTAAGCATTCATGTTGTCTATTACTTTTAAGACTATTGGATTATTAATAAAATACTCTCTGGTGTCTTTCCAGTAGTTAGTTACAAAGAAGAATAATTTTAATCATGTGGATTAAGTGCTTCTTCTTTATCATTGTCCATGAACTGAGTTCTGTATTTTATATACTTAACAAACTATCTCAACTATATTAATATAATAAAACTGACTTTCACAAGTGAAACTTTTTTATTACCTTTACTTTCTAAAGTAAATTGTGTATAAAATTAATGTAACTCTGGGAGAAAGAAATATTCGTGAGATGGAAAAAAGCAAAATATTGTCTTGAAATAAAAAATTCTATTAACTAGGTACAACATATTTTTTCATATCTGCAAGACATTTCTTCAGTTATTTTCAGTGCTTTAGGCTTATTCTCTAGGCTTATTCTACTTGAATAACTGTGACATTTTATTATTATAATTTATTCCTAAAACAATGGCCAAATCATTCACATATCCTGACTATAAAAAAGTACATTTTCTCACAGTAAATGATCATATTAGTTCCCTTGAAATAAATGTGCATGAATATTCTAATAAAATACAAGTTGATATTTTTATCAAAAAAGTTAGTAAAAACTTAAGGAAATTCAAAATGTTGCTTTAATATGTAAATTATGGATTTTTTTCTCTCCATATCAAGGGATATATTTCTTTTAGTTAAACATTGTGGTTCTTTATTTTAATAATCTATGATTACAGTAATCTATTGGAACAGTTATCTATAGTAATCTATAGTTATCTATAGTATCTATATTAATCTATATTATCTATATTAACTATATTATCTATAGTTATCTACAGTTATCTATAGTAATCTACTATTTATAGCATCTATATATCTGTTCAGTTTGAATGATAGTGATAGCTTAATCCTAAGAGTTCAAAACCCTATTTATAACTCATTTACAGTATTAAGATTATACATAAAGTATATGTATACTATTGTACAACAGGAGAGTGAGTATATTTGCTTTTTTAATACTAACATTAAAATTTTTAATTATGATTCCTAAGCAGCCATGTATAATGTATGATTCTATTTTATGCATTTTTTAAAAACTTTTTTGAAGATTTTATTTATTTATTTGAGAGAAAGTGTGAGTGAGGGAAGGGGCAGAGAAGGAGAATCTCAAGCAGACTCTGTACTGAGCACAGAGTCCAATTCACAGAGCTGAAATCTCACAACCCTGAAATCATGACTTAAGCCAAACCAAGAGTTGAATTCTTAACACACTGCACCATCCAGGCACCCTTAATGTATGGTTTTATTTTATTTTATTATTTTATTTTATTTTATTTGTATTTCATTTCATTTCATACACATTTACCTCAGATAAGGGACTGTGTTAAAGTAAAAATGTATCTATCCATGGTCATTTGATATAAAAGTCTCATTGACTTTTTACTTGAAATTTTCCCTGGCAGATATATTAGTATTAGAGTAGCTGCACATGACAAAACTGTAGTTAGGTAAGAATTTTGTGAAGTATTGAGGCATGTAGGAAATAACTTATTCCATGAAATTTTATCTCAAATAAATGCCAAAGTTTTACATTCAGAAGTAAGGAGGGAAAGCACAAGGAATTTGTAATTTTGCCAACCAGTACTTCTCTAACTTTTAATGCTATCTTTACTGTATTTGTGTGTATAGTTGTGTTTTCTATAATACTTAGTGATTATAGCTTGATGATATGATCATAAAATATCTTTTTTTTAAAGATTTTATTTATTAATTTGACAGAGAGAAATCACAAGTAGATGGAGAGGCAGCCAGATAGAGAGAGAGAGAGGGAAGCAGGCTCCCTGCCGAGCAGAGAGCCCGATGCGGGACCCGATCCCAGGACCCTGAGATCATGACCTGAGCCGAAGGCAGCGGCTTAACCCACTGAGCCACCCAGGCGCCCCTGATCATAAAATATCTTAATGTTTTTCTAAACTATCATAGAATAGTAGAAAAAGTATTTGCAACAGTAATCTGCCTTGTGACAGGTCTAGTGTTATATTATCCTGTTGTACAATTATCTCATCACAGCATAAAAGCCCCTTGAAGTCAGGACACATACCTTATAGAATTGTATATATCTGAAATTAACAGTATAATACCTTACTCATAGCAGATGCTCAGTAATTGTCATATGATTTTTTTTTTAATTTACACCATGAGAAATATAAAAACAGGAGTGAGGAAAGATGTATTTGTAGACCGAACTTATATAACAAATTATGGAGACTATATATATGTCTGTGTTATGTGTTTGTACACACACACACATATTTCAATTACAGCATAAGAAAACATGATTCACCATTAACACAATACAGATACAAGTTTCTAGACTGGATTGATAAAAGAAATAGACATATTAGAAAGCAATTTCAAAATCCTGATGTCATCTATTTATTTACAGAAAGCAAGTTCCCAGGTTTCAAATACAAAAACAATTTGGACTGATTTCGTACTGAAAGAAACTAATAAATACATATCGTCTAGCTTACAGAATTGGAAGGAAAATAGAAAAGACTCCAGAAAAACAGGAGTCTAGGCAGATGGATTGAAGAAAGCATGACAGCCCAGCTCTGGAGCTGGATGAGCTCTAGATGTCAGCACCTGTGCTACCACTAAATAGGAGTCTGGGCTTGATAGCTACTCTGATCCCTGAAAATCAGAAGTTGCTGGCAACTCACTTGACCTTGTGATGCTTCTCTTCCTGCATCACTGCACCAGTAGCCAAGAATGATAGCCCGAAAGTTATATGACTGATGGGCCGAGTCAAAGTCCAGGTATCTTGAGTTGGCTGAAGACAGGGGGTAAAAGTGATTATAGCATTTGAATGTTTGGCCCTCACAGTGGTAGGACTAGAATTTATCTGTCCCTGATAGGGGTTCAGTTCCTGAGAAGCCAAATAACAAGAGATGTCTCAACAACTCCGTTTCTCATTTGCAGGTCACATCTAGGTGCTTGTTTCTCTATTTGTACTTGAGTAATTTTATAGTTCTGTGCCCTAACACTTTAAATAAAGGGCATTTCTACATGTTCAAATTAAGAGGCTATATGACCCACTTTACTGCCAGTGTGCCAAGGCATGATCATTGTTTGGTTGGTTGTTTTTTAAAACTAGTTGATACTTCCAAAATCCAGTGAGGGTTAAGGTGGGAAGTGGAGAAGAGAAGCTTACTTTATCAAGAAACATCTAATTTTGATTGTAAGTTCTTATACAGCTTCTATTAGATCCATTAGTCTACAAATACCTTAACAGCAAATATGTTAATTACCTTCCTGCTGCTACAGATTAGCATAGTATAAGGCTCAGAAGAAAAACTCATAGAGATTTTGTTCATGGAGTGGGATTTCATAGAATGTGGCTTCATAATGTCTGATTTATTTTTGGAAGTCATTCAGGTTTACATGTGGTATGACATCAATTTTATTTTGTAAGTACTCTAGGGAAATTTCAAAATAAGATACATTCTCTGGAGGTTTCATATTCAAATATGTAAAATCAAAATGATTACTGTGCATGGTTTAAGATGCTAAGATGTTTTGCAGTAACATTTACTTATGTATTTATAAAGCAAAAAATGTGTTGCAATATTTGTCTCTAAGGATAAACAGGGCAGCCTTTTTCTTCTTATTCTTCAAGTACAGACAAAATTCATGACATAAAAGTGATTTCAGAACCATTCTGCTATGTTCCCATCCACATGATGCCCATTCAAGACAGCAACTCTGACATTTAAAAAAAAAAAAAATCTGCATCAAAAAAAGTATTTCTTGAATATTTTACTTTTGGGTATTTGTCAAAATATGAGATTTAAATATAAACTAATGGCTGTTTTCTGAGAAAATGATTCATTTATGACAAACTGATAAAAAAGTAATTTAATTGATAAGCCTTTGGAATGCAAATATCTTCCACATTCAGCTCTAGGGTAGATGCTGAACTTCATTAAATACAGTAAAAGGTAGAAAGGAGAAGAAAATTTAAAAAACATTACTCCTCTGCTATGTTTGTAGAGCCATTTAAAGGCAAAACTTACCTCAAAATATGAAAACACTAATTCAAAAAGACATATGCACCCTGCTATTTATGGAGTATCACTCAGCCATAAAAAAGAATGTATCTTGTCATTTGCAACAACATGGCTGGATCTAGTGAGTGTTATGCTAAGTGAAATAAGTCAGTCAGAGAAAAACGAATACCATATGATTTCATTCACATATGGAATTTAAGAAACAAAACAAAACAAAGGAAAAAAGAGGCAAACCAAAAATCAGATTTGTAACTATAGGGACCAAACTGATGGTTACCAGAGGGGAAGCAAGTGGGGGGATAGGTGAAATCAGTGAAGGAGATTAAGCATACCCTTATCAAGATGAACACTAAATAATGCATAGAATTGTTGATCACCATATTATATACCTGAAACCAATATAACACTGTATGTTAACTATGTTGGAATTAAAATTTAAAAACATAAAGGTAAAACTTACGCAAGTGATTTCTCATAGCAGTAAGTGCATCTCTGCTGCATGCTGTTAGGCAGGGACTGTAGCACTTTTTACTAGTGTTCCTGCCACTGTCCAGAGCAGGGTCTTTAAACTGTTTAGTCTCAGGAGCTCTTTAAGCTCTTAAAAATTATTCAGAATCCCAAAGGTATTTCATTCATGTGAGTTATATCTATCTGTTGATATTTACCACATTAGAAATCAAAATGTAAAATTTTAGAGATATTCATTTAATTCATTTAAAAATAATAGTCATAAACCCAATATATAACATAAATAATGTTATGAAAAATATGTTTTCACAACAAGGAAAATAGTTGGTTTATCCATTCATCTACTGAAAGACATATTGTTTGCTTCTAAGTTCTGGCAATTATGAATAAAGGTCCTATAAACATACAGATTTTTGTGTGGGCTTATGTTAGCAATTCCTTTAGCTAAATACCAAGAAGACCAATTGTTGGATCTTATGATAAGAATATGTTAGTTTTGTAACAAACTGGCAAACTGTCTTATAGAATGGCTCTACAATTTTGTAGAGAGCTGATGTAAATTTCTTCCTTGAATGCTTGGGTAGAATTCACCAGTGAACCTATATGGGCCTAGTGCTTTCAGTTTGGGGAGACTATTAATTATTGATTAAATTTATTTAATAGATAAATGCTTATTCATATTGTTTACTTCTTGTGTAAGTTTTGGTAGAATGTGTCTTTCAAGGATTGGTCCATTTTATTTAGGCTGTCTAATTTGTAGTCATAGACTTGTTCATAATATTTTAATGTTTATGAGATCTGTAACAATACAGCCACTTTAGTTCTTAATATCAGTAATTTCTATCCTCTTTCTTAGCTTGACTAAAGGGTGCTGATTTTATTAATCTTTCAAATAATCAGCTTTTGGTTTTATTTATTTTTTTTTTCTATTTACTTCCCATTTTCAATTTCACTACTTTGCATTCTAGTTCTTGCTATTTCTTTTCTTTTGCTTACTTTGGATTTTATTTATTTACTTATTTATTTAGGATTTTATTTAATGTGGTTTGTTTGTTTGTTTGTTTCTATAATTCTTCTGTTTGTTGTTCTCTGAGTTTCCAGGAATTGGGTTTTGGTGTCTTTATTTAGTTTGGAAAGTTCTGAACTATTATTACTTTAAATAATTCTTCTACATTCTCTATTTTCCATCTGGTATTCCAATAACAGGCATTTCAACTTTGGTATTTCCCACAATTCTTGGATTTTCTGTTAATTTTCATTATATTCCCTATCTTTCGTTCTCCCATTTTGTATTGCAGTTGTGGAAGTTTCTATTGGCCTGTCATCCACGTCAGTTTCTTTTCATGGTCATGTCCAATCCACTGATAAATGTATGAAACATGAAAGGCCTTCTTCATTTCTGCTATAAGACTTTTTTTATTTATTTAAGTTCCCATTTCTCTGCTTCCATTGCCCACTTGTTCTTGCGTGTTGAAGATAGACTCAAATATGTTTATCATAGTTATTTTATACTTTATTACCTTTTCTGACTATAGATATATATATCTCATAGCTGTGTCTGGCTCTAATACTTGCTTTGTCTCTTTAGTCTGTGTTTAATTTTACCATTTGGCATGCTTTTTAATTTTTGCTATATGGTGGACATTTATATCAAGTAGTAGGGAATGTGCTGCATAGCCTTCAGTATGAGTATTCATATTATTAAGCTAGTGGTTGGAGTATGTTGATAGTCTATGTGTCATAAGCTTTAGTATTTTAGGGGCCATAGGTTTAAAATTCCTCTGGTATTATTGTTTTTCTTCTCTCTTCTTGATTCTGAGCCATATCAATGTTTCTCCTCTGAGAGAATATGCATCTCACAACTCTCTCAACAGTATTTGCTGTTATCATACTGAACTCTGTTGGTGTGATAGTTAGTGTGAGGTAAGTGAAAACTTCGATAATTGTATGACTAACTTCATTTTTTCAGTAGGCCTGTGTCTCTAACTTGTGACATTAACCAGGTTTCTCTCAGAGTATTGCTCTTACCTCCCTGCCCCCACTAGTTCTGATAGAAGGAATACAGGGGGACGGAATGGGAGAAATGACTTTTCTTCCCCATCTGGACTAAGGCTGTGGAAAATATTTTTCCTCGGTAAGCAGGCCCTTGTTATGGAGCACACCATGGACATATTTACCAGTAACCACCCTTCCTCTCACCCTGCTAAAGCCACGAGGGGACATTCCCCACATCTTCATTTTAAGATTATGGTAGGGTTTGGTAGATTTTCTGTACATAAACTAATCAATGTGTTGAGGCCTCCCAAAGACTCAACCTCTAGCAGTTTCTCACATATGCTAGTCCATATTCAGTCTGCATGAGTTCATTAAAATTATCATTTAGTTATCCTGTCAAGTTATGGCTATAGCATCTTCTGCTCCAGGTAAGTAGATCTCATGCTTTACTCTCCAGATTCAACTGTCTGGATATCTGTCCTCAACCTAAGTTTTCTGGTGGGTCCAAGAAAAGTAAGGTCTTGACTTTCAGTCTGTTCAGCTCTTTTCTTTTGTAAGGGTGAGAGAGAACACTTCCAGTCTCTTTACATGTTGTAGTCAAAACCTGATATTGGTATTTTTTCATTATAGCAATTAGACTAAAATCAAACTTCTCAAAGATACTACCTCATAAAAAATTGTAGCCTGAATTAATATTAACATTAATATTAATATTAAAAATGTAAAATATCTGGAGCTAGTAGTTTGTACTATGTCTGGTAAGTGTTCATTATCACTATATTTACCTCAAAATTTAAAAATATCTCAGGGTGACTATGAGTTTATTGTGGTGCCTCCAGCACTTTAGAAACTGGCATTCTAATTTGGCTTGCTGCACATAATGCACAGGATATATACACACATTCTCAATCAGCTAGGCCATGTTCTAATTGCAAGAATTAGTCACATGATCCCATTGGATATAAGAGACCTGGGAAATGTTTTCCCAGGTAAAAGGGAGGAGAAAATATATATTAGGCTATAGTTTCTTAAACCATGATGTATGTTTAGCTTTTATGATTTCTATGAAGATAGATTGGCAAGACTATTCATTAACATTTATAGAAAATTAAACAATGTTTTATGACCTGGGTTATTTATCTCAGATAACATGAAAATACAAAAAGGACCTACAAACTGTATTTTACTGTTTTTTTTTTCTCTTGTAATCCCAATAAGCATGGGGTAGATCTATTAATAAATTCTGGGCAAAAAGAGTTGTCTTGAAATAAGGAAGTAAGGAAAATAATATTTCAAACCAATAGGATTTTTTGAAACTGAAATGGCCCACCTAAGAAAGTAGTTGGTCTTTCAAGAACAGTCAAGCAAACACCAGAATAGAAACAGTAAGTTCTGAATCTAGTGTTTTGAATTCTTTCCAGCACAACTTAGATTCCTTCTCTTAAAAGCTAGATATACAACCCACTTAAACAGGAAAAAAAAATTACCAAAACAATAACATAAGTAACATAAAATTTTCTTGGCAGAGAAAATCTGTGACATTGACTTTGAGAGAAAATACGATAACCAAATTGAGTAGTTATGATATACCAGGTACTTTTTCTATGTCATTTATGGCAACCGGTTGACAAGCAAGAGTAAGAAAATTGTTATTAGATTCTGAGCAAAAAGTGAAAATACTATTATTTTCTGCTCTATGATGGACGATTTTTATTGACAATTTGTCAATAGAAAATGAAATGAAAGGAAAGGAATATTTTAAAAGATACTTTCTGGTTTCAAAATATCTATAAAATGAAACTATGCCTCTTTGTACCTTCAAAGGTATTCTATGATTTTATAGAATAAGAAGAGGTAGCACAGATTTTATAACAGCTCAAAAGTTCAGCAATGTTATGGACAGTTTGCTAACTGTAATATCAAGCATACTGTTATTGTCACTTAGTTGAAGTTTCTTCTAAAATATAGTTTATGTAGAGAAATAGCTAAAGAAAATGAAAGAATGGTAGGTCATAAAAGTCAAATAGGATAAGGAATAAAATTTTGTTTCTACTTCTAGGTAGTCTAAGTAAAAAAATCAAAGAAAGAGAAGTGAAGATTGCTTACTTTATGGCTAAAGAATGGGAATGGTTGGCAATTTATTCACAGAATAGTTGAAGACTTATGATAAAATATGGCAACATATGGAGACATTTTATTTTTTATTTTTATTTATTTTTTTGAAGATTTTATTTATTTACTTGAGAGAGAGACAGTGAGAGAGAGCATGAATGAGGAGAAGGTCAGAGAGAGAAGCAGACTCCCCATGGAGCTGGGAGCCCGATGCGGGACTCGATCCCAGGACTCCAGGATCATGACCTGAGCCGAAAGCAGTCGTCCAACCAACTGAGCCACCCAGGCATCCCTGGAGACATTTTAAAGGTCGTATAAGTTGGGTACTGGTGTCACATGCTTGCATGCAATCGATTCCATCTATGAAATATGGATAAACATAGTTATACATGTGTATTTATGCATATGATATGTATATAAGAAGTACATATATATAATTATACATGTATCTTATACATAAGAAATGCAAAAATAGGGAACTTGGAATAAACTAGATAGTTTTGGGGGAAAAAGAAACCTTTCATAGTACAGCAAAGAAAATTCAGAGATCACAAACAGTATCCACAGAGAAAAAGAATGAAATAAAAGATCTAAAATAAGCCATTCAATAGAAAAGACTTGCTTGTATGGTTTCTCTATTTTGTGGGAGATGAAGCTTATGCATGACCCAAATAACTGAAATGACATGATGATAAGACACAGTGAAGCAAGCTACATATTGAAATTAAACATTGCATGACTAGAACTTAGTAAAGATAGGGTTTAAGAGGTGACCTCCTAATAAAGAACTGAATTCAGGAAAAGGAAAAGCCTACACACACACATACAAAAACCAAAAACCAAAAACCAAACCAAAACAAAACAAAACAAAAAAAACTTTCCTTATGTCCAAGACTCTGTCTGTTGGTTATGAGAGTTGAATTGACCTGAGAGTCGAGCCCTCAAGAGGAAATAAAGTAAACTAGATCTTGCCTTGTTATCTTTGAGCTGCTATGGGGGGAAAAAAGGTAACTGTAGAAATGCTAGAAAATGTTTCTGATGGTAAAATTTAATTTGGTGATGTATTTTTAGGACTTGTTGAAATGCATTACTTGTCTCAAGACTACTATCCAGGTACCAGACCAAGAGTCAACTAGAGCACTGTACTCAAGCTCAAATTGATGTTTAGGTGCTCAGCCTTGAACAGATCTAAAACAATTACACACTATTAAGATGATGTCCTAAACTCTTACATTTCTTCTTGAATAAAATTTGAAAAACACATTTAAAAATTATATATGTTTTTTCATATCAGATTTTGAAGGATATTGATCTACTTTCTAGAGATTATCTCTAAATGGGAAATAACATCCCTGAACTGGAGATCACAGAAACTACTATTTTCTATGGATGTGTAGTTTTAATCAATTGATTAGTAATGTTCATCTACTAACATAGTTAAAAGTTAAAAATTAGAGTATAAAAACAGATATTTAGTTGATATTCATAGTTGATAATTATTGAAGGATAGAAGGAATCATTCTGACAGGTGTGAGAATTACACCTGATACAAGTAGTATCTCATTATAATTTTGAGTTGTAGTTCCCTCATTATCAGAGGTATTGAGCATCTTTTCATGTCTGTTGGCCAACTGTATAACTTCTTTGAAAAAAGTCTTTTCATATATTCTACTCATTTTTAATTGGATTATTCATTTTGAAAGTGTTGAGTTTGATAAGCTTTTTATAGATTTTGAATACTAACCCTTTATCATATATGTCATTTACATATATCTTCTCCCATTCATCCCACAGGTTGCCTTTTAATTTTGCTGATTGTTTCATTTGCTGTGCATAAGCTTTTTCTTTTGATGAAGTCCTAATAGCTCATTTTTGCTTTTGTTTCCCTTACCTACAAAGATGTATCTAGAGAGAAGCTGCTGTAGCCAATGTCAAAGAGGTTATTGCCTTCAGGATGTTGATGATTTCAAGTCTCCTGTTCAGGTCTGTCAAACATTTTGAATTTATTTTATGTTTGATATAAGAAAGTGTCCCAGTTTCATTTTTTTGATGTCACTCTCAAGTTTTCTCAACACCATCTTTTGAGGAGACTATCTTTTTCCTATTGGATATTTTTTTTTTCATGCTTTGTCAAAGATTAGTTGACCACATAGTTGAGGAATCATTTCTGGGTTTTCTATTCTGTTCCATGGATCTTTATGTCTGTTTTTGTTCCAGTACTAAATTGTTTTGTTCACTGCAGGTTTGTAATGTAACTTAGAGTCAGGAAATGTGATGCTCTAGCTTTGCTTTTCCTTTTCCGGGTTGCTTTGGCTATTTGGGGATTTTTGTGGTTTCATACATATTTTAGGACTATTTGCTATAGCTCTGTGAAAAATGCAGCTGGTATTTTGATAGGGAGAACATTAAATATGTAGATTGGTTTGGGTAGTGTAGACATTTTAACAATATTTTTCCTCCATATTTGTGTCATATTTAATTTCTTTCATCAGTGTTTTATAGTTTTCAGAGTACAGGTGTTTCACCTCTTTGTTTACATTTATTCCTAGGTATCTTATTGTTTTGAAGCAATTATAAACAGTATTGATTCCTTAATTTCTCTTTCTGGTGCCTCATTATTGGTGTATTGAAATGCAACAGATTTCTGTACCTTGATTTTGTTTGTAATCCAATCACGCATCTTTGGTTTTGCCTTTTATTCACTTAACATTTTCTTTTAATTTTTCCTTGTCCATTTTTTTCTCTAGACTAGCATAGGGCTTACTTTTCATATTTTTATATCATTTTTAAATAGAAAGCTTTATCCTACTTTTAAGTTTTGTTCTAGCTATTTATAGAAATAAATAGTCTGTCTGTTGGGGGACAGACTTTCTCTCCAAAACAATCTCAATAGACACGAGAAATTTATAAAATATAAATAATGAAGTACAAAATTTAGTAGTATATATTTTCTAAATTATTCAACTCAATCTTTATTTTTAGTTATGAAGCTCAGTTATTGTCTGTAAATAAAAATTTATAAGAAGAAAAGGTTATATTTGGTCAAAAATCAAGAGCTGACAGGTACTTAAAATACCTGTCATATATTGGTTTAATTCATTTCTTACAAACATGAATTTAGGATAATGAGATTATAGAATTTAATTTGTGCTCAGAAACCACTTTGCTTTATGTAACTGGGTAGGTGGAGTTGAACTGAGACCAATCTCAACCAACTTTATGCCCTACCCACCATATATTTAGGTATAATTTGAAGCAAAGTAATTTTTAAAAACAATTTTAATAGTATTTGATGCCATTTAAAATAAACTGAACTACTAAAGTTTATTGTGTTTATGCACCAATATATCAAAGTTTATGGACTCTCATTGAATAGAGCAATGATCTATTAACAGATCAGCACTATCAATAGGTACCATAAATATGGATAAAAAGAACTTTTCCACAAAGGGAAAAAGAAAAAAGAAAAAACAAAAAACAAAAAAAATCCCTTGTTCCTTTTTTTTTTTTTAAGATTTTATTTATTTATTGTCAGAGAGAAAGAGAGAGAGTGAGAGAGAGCACAATCAGGGGAAGTAGCATGCAGAGGGAAATGCAGGCTCCCCACTGAGCAAGGAACCCAATGTGGACCCCAGGACCCTGGGATGGTGACCTGGGCCAAAGGCAGACACTTAACCAACTGAGCCACTCAGGGGTCCCCCACTTACCCTATTCTTTAGTCTTTTTGATTTTATGGGTAAAGTGGTTTCTATTCACACTAGGTATTATTTTACTGTCAAATATGAGGAGAATTGATCTATGCCATTAATATAAATATATTAATATATTTATTATATGATTAATAAATTCATTTAATATATAAATTATTTTATTTAATATATAAATAAATTTAATAACTTTATTATATAATTAATATAAATTGCCCTAATATAAATTGCCCTTACCAATTGCTGAGAATGGAATCACATGGAAATGTGGACTATGTGTTTGATTTCTGTACTACCAAATGCCATTACAATAACCAAACTGGCATGTGAATAAAGAGCTATGTCCCCATTCAAAATAGTAATTCTCCTCATTAACCATTTCAAGAAATTTTTGAATATCCAACAAATGCAGTTTTTTTGAAGTGTGAGAGTGAAAATTTAAGACTGACAACTATGTATCAGCTCTACATGGCCCATCCTTCAGAAAAGGGAAGGAAGACCATTAAAGTGAAAGCCATGACTATGGGCTCCTCACTAACTTTGGAGACCTTGAGAAGTAACAATAAGGATCTCAACATTACTTTTACCATGTGGACCAGCAGAGTTTGTATCCCTGCTTTCAAACTGATGAGCCTTAAGAAAACTTCATAATCTGGATGTGGATGTTTAAATCAAGAAGAGCTGCTTTTGCTTCTGGAATAATGGGCCACTACAGAATGAATGGTGCATGGCTTCTTGACTGGCCATGATCTACATATACAGCAGTCCAGATACACCTTGTTTTTGCTCTAATTGGTTCCCTCTTCCTTTCCAACTGAGAGATCTCAGAAACAGGTTTTTATCATCAGGATTTCCTTTTTTTTTTTACTTTGGTTTAAACTTAGAAATCCTTTCTTGCGAAATTTGAGAATGGAACTTATAGCGACTTAATAACTTTGCGGAACTGTAAGAATAGGCATGATAAACACACCACATTTCAAGGGATGGCAGCCATCCTGATGATTGAGAAATAGATATAATGTAAGAATCACGATATTGTAGGGATGGCTGGCTTGTTCAGCAGGCAACCCTTAATGTTGGGGTTGTGAGTTTGAGCCCCACATTGGGTATAGAGATTACTAACAAGAAAAAGAAATCTTCAACTTCATAAACTAAAAAAAGTACAGAAAAAAAATAATAGCAATGATAAAAAGCAAAGCAATGATTCTCTTTATGTTAGTATAATCAAAAATTAAATCTAACGGAAGTTTCTTAAATAACAAGAAAGAAAATCTAAGATAAACTTCTGATAAAAAAATCAATTTATAAAAAGGCTGAATTAACATTTCTTGATAAATATGACCAAAATACTACATAATATATTGAATATTATTTATTTTATAAATCTAATCCTTATGAAAATTTTGAGACTGAGAATGAATTAAAAGAATAGGTAAAAAGGTCAAGTTTTATCTTTTATTTTTCTCTTCTGAACTAGTAACTTGAAAATAAAAATGCTTTAAGAGAGCCTGTTTATGCTTGGTAAATTTGTGATAAGCATTGGTTGATCTGAACTGATGGGACTTTAGGATTTTAAATGCAGAACCTGTGGCTTTAAAATTAAACAAATTATAGTAAATTAAAAATAGATAAGTTATATATTTTAATAAATATTTTTTCTTAATAAATTCCCTAATTTTCAAGATAAATTTTATCAAACACAAGCTTTGTTAGTGTAGAGCAGGAGTTGGCAATTTTCTTTCTGTAACACATAAGACAGTAAATATTTAGGCTTTGTGGATCAGATGATCTCTGTGGCAGCTAATCAAATCCGTATTGGTAGTTTAAAGGCAGACATGGACGATGGTGAACCAGTGAGTATTGCTGAGTTCTAATAAAATTTTATTTACTAAAACAGCCAGAATGCTGAATTTGGCCAGTGAGCCATATATTGCCCAAACAATGATACAAGAAGTGAGTTAGTGATATCTATTTTGTTCTTTAATATTTTTTGTTTTGGGTTGTTTTGTGGATAGGAAGAAGGAAGCCAGGATAGAGGGATACCAAAATAGGTACACAGAACTTAGCCCCTAGGATTCCTTTGCCTGGGCAAAAATCTTCTTTGATTGACAAAGTGAAAAAAATCCCAAATCTCTTCAATATTTCTTAAATTGCTGTTTTTGTTTGTTTATTTTACATTCTCATGATCTTACATACATACATTCTATTTTACCCTATGTGAACAAACAGATGTCAGCCTTCTCACTGGGTTCTCAATAAACCAGCATTCAGGCAGTTTTAAATGCCTCCTCTCGGCATATGCCTTTGTTTTTCCTGTATCTATTTTCCAAACTTTTACCCTCTCATCTAACTCCTGTATAACAAAAATAAAAATAGCAGCTCTTGGGCTAATTTACCCCAAAATTGAATATCTAAGTCTTTGTCTTTCAAGAATTTATCGAAAAATATTTTCAGGACTGAGGAACATGATAGCTCTGGTAGTAAACTTATAAATGTTTCTACCACTCTGATGACAGAAATGGAAAGAAACATAGATGGATAGATAACTGACAGATGATGATGATAGCTAGATAGATGTAGAATGATTTATTTTACATTCTAATGTCTACAAACACTTTCTTGAAAACCATCATACCAATGAAATAAGTAGCACCTTTTCCTTTTCCTTTTCCTGTTTGTACACTACAAACCAGAAATGTCCATAGCATATGACCGTGGCGACTGTTTTTATGTTTGCAATTAAATTGCTTTTGAAATGTATGAAAAGAAAATAAACCTAATTCAACTGTGGTTGACATTTTTCTGTTTCTACTTAGTCAGACTTGACATTTTTGGAGCATGATGAAATCTTTACAGAAGTATCTGTGTATACTTCTGTTATCCTTAGGGGGAAAACAAAAGATAGTGTTGCTATAAAAATAGGAATCCACTTTGAGTACACTTTGAAATTTTTACTTTAAATGTTAATTTTTTTTAGTGCCAGAGTTTTTGCTTACATTATAGCTTAGAATAGAATTTCTGAAGTCTGTAATTTCTTGAAATTAATATTTTATCCTTTTTCTCTTATGTGTCATGATACTACATGATATCATAAAATAACAATGAGACTGAGCTGAGCTATCCAGGCATCCCTATTATTGTTCCTTAAAGAAAAGAAATAAATTTCTCAGTAAGTCTTAGTTGTGTTTGAGTTACGTACTTAAATTTTCTTTTGTAACCAAAACCTTCCAGAGGTTTTAGCTCTAATTATGAAAGTTAGAATAAATAAGTTAAGAGTTAAAGGAACTGTCAAGTAGATTAAAAGAAAGTTGGTAAGCAGTAAGAATAAATTTTGTGGAGTGTGTTGTCATGGTACAGGTAAAAAGATAGCAATTTTATCAGTTTTCAGAACACATAGCTAATAAGAGATCATCTAAACAAATAAAAAAGTATATATAAATGAAAAACATTATGGTTAAAGATGTTTATGGAAATAATACAGAGGAAATGAAAGTATAACATTAAAAAATGAAAATACATCCTTTGTTTCTAAAATAATTGATGATGAAATAATTGATCATTGAATATTTGTACAGGAACATGAAAAAAACTTGCACTGTACATTTACCTTTTTCATTTATGTTCTTAAACTATTATATAGAGTTTATGTTGTAAAGTTATTGGGAAGGGAACTTCTTTAAAATACTTTAAATAATAAAGCTGATGGGGTAAATGGGTGGCTCAGTGGGTTAAAGCCTCTGCCTTCGGCTCAGGTCATGATTCCAGGGTCCTGGGATCCAGCCCTGCATCAGGCTGTTTGCTCAGCAGGGAGCCTGCTTCCTCCTTTCTCTCTGTCTGCTTCTCTGCCTACTTGTGATCTCTGTCAAATAAATAAATAAAATCTTAAAAATAAATAAATAAATAATAAAGTTGATAATATTTAAAAAATTAAATACTCATAGCAATAAACTGTGATTATAAAACATTTATAGGACACATTTTGTGTAAAAGCTAGAAATATCTGCAATTTAGTTAAGCAGGCAATTTAAAATGAATCGCATATATTAATCCAACAATTGCAACTGATGATTTTATACTTATAATCATAAGCCGGCTCCACATCCAGCATGGAGCCCTATGTGGGGCTGGATCCCACAGCCCTGAGACCATGACCAGAGCTGAAATCAAGAGTTAGATGCTTAACCAACTGAGCTATCCAGGTGTCCCTATTATAAATTTCAAATAACTATTTCCCCTTAAATTCTATCCTATTGCTAATGTACTCAAAATTGTAAATAAAAGTAATGGTTCATTTTGTTATTAGATTAGTTAATTGAATACAAGCTATCCAACATCAACAAATCAAATAGCTTATGTATGTATGAATGAAGGTAAACTACAATAATATTGATCTTATTTAAATTCTTTATGTAAAAACATTTGGCATCTAACTTGGAATTAACTAGGAACTTCTTTGATCGAACATAATCTTTGGCTCTCTAAAGGATTACATGTAGTTTAATTAACTTGATTTGTATTATATATGCTAATTAATTTTCCTTTATTCAATGAATAAGATAGTCTTACTAGAGTAGCATTCAGCTTCTTTTTAAAATTTAAACAGAAATGTTTTCAATCTCACACACAAAAATATTATTGATGAGTAAGAAGAGGATTCTATGACAGTAGAGAACTCTCTGGGGTCTTGCTAATAATTTACACCTTGAGTTTTTACAAAATATAATATTCAGAAAATATATTGGTAAATAGCTGTTACAGAAACAATAAGGAATGATGCTTGACACAACCTTCCTATCAGATTACAATACAGATTACAATAGTCAAACATTATTTGAAAACAGGGATAACACTATAGAGATATTTATGGAACAATAATAAAATCATCAAGATGTAAGAGGATTTTTGTATAATTTTAATTACTTCAAATATCCTGAGATAAAGGCTAACTTATATTTTGAGTAAGAAAATCTCAAAAGGAAAAGAAAAAACATCAAAATCAAAACAAGACAAAACCAATAAATCAACAAAAAAATCTTAGTAGCCCAACATGCTTTATATTTGGGAGCCTGGAAAAAGACTACTATTCCATAAAGCACTAATAAAACAATGCTTATCATATGTACACACTACTTGCTAAATTATAGAAAGTCTTTTTTTTTTTTTTTCCTGTAAGTACCTGTTAACCCATATATACAGAACCTGCAGTAGTTTCACAGAGGTATTAGAAAACACAAGCAAATGCCCACGCTTTTGTGATTTTTCTGTGCTTGCTGGCTTGGAGGACAAATAGTATTAGTCCTGAATTATTTCCATATGCCTTCTACTTCTTGGTTCTTTTTGAATCAATTATCTCACTGAAATAAAAAAAGAAAGCAAATATTATATTCTTTTCCTGTTTAGTTCAATGTCAAGATTCAAGATGCTCTTGAAGAGCAGGGCCCATGCCTTACTCATCTTTGATCTGTTTCTGATATTTTAATGTTAGCCTAGGTATGCTCTATTTTCATTTTCAGAACTGTTTACAGAGATTCTTGAAATAATAGAAAACTTGACAAGAAAATGTATTTTAATCAAAATTTTCAGTTACATAAAAAGAAGAAAATCGGGCACCTGAGTGGTTCAGTGGGTTAAGCCTCTGCCTTCAGCTCAGGTCATAATCCCGGGGTCCGGGGATCGAGCCTCACATCACGCTCTCTGCTTGGCAGGGAGCCTGCTTCCCCCTCTCTCTCTGCCTACTTGTGATTTCTGCCTGTCAAATAAATAAATAAAATATTTAAAAAAAAAGAAGAAGAAGAAAATCACCGGACAAGGTAATTAATGGATAACATAGAGACAGTAAAATTTGAGGGAAGTAGGAAATCCTTTTGTCTCTGTGAAAAATGAAAGCAAGAATGTTGAAAAATCATAAAAGCATTAAAATACGATTTTGCAACTAAACAAGTATTTCACCATTATGTGTCATCAAGTTTGTCAAACAACAAATATCTTAAGATTTAAATGAGACTTAATAATACTTAAATGTTAAATGAATAGAATGACCACAGTTTGCCTCAGTTCCTGAGGTTTACAGTTCAACATGTTATTGACTATCCTTCCTAATCTAGGAGGTATTGAGGCCTGAGAGCTGTAAAAGTAAATAGCTGGAAATACAAGGAATGTAACTTATTCAACCTGACAGAAAACCAGCGGGCTGTAACTTTTCCATTTAGTGTAATGCACTCATTGTCAAGACTTGCAGAGCAATATGTAATTAAAACATCTGGAAATCATACCAATGTGAGGCACTAAAACTTTATCAATCAGTATCTTCTCTTTCTGCAGTGAGCTTGAGTTGACTGACTTGTTTATTCAAAACTGAAACATTTCTACCACAGCAGAAAACTTGGTTGTCTTGTGGGCGGTCTTGTCCTAGGGTTAACAGAAAGCAACATAATTTGTTACAGGGATACTGGCTAAAAAATTATAGATTACACAGACTAAATAGGGATAACTATGTACTATATAATTAAACATGAGCAGATTTACACCAAAACAGCCACAAGGTGAAGATGACAAATGAAGATACTGACATAGCATTAAAAGGGGAATAGGCATTAATAATGGGGATAACAATAAAAGGGGAATAGGTATTAATTAATAAATATTAATTAAATTTAATTAATTTATTATTATATTATTAATTTAATTAAATTAATTAAAATAAAAGTTAATAATTCCTGGGATGGAACCAATGCTTATTATACATTACATATATTCAGAATTTCTCAAGGTCCTAGGTACAATTTAATCTAATTATGGATTTGGTATGAAATATGTGCTTTATAAGACTATGTGTATTTATATAAATACAGAATGGTACTGAGTTTAAACTACCTACAACGTGCTTTGTCTTATTAAGGACAAGCTCTTTTTCATTTATATAAAACATATTTTCTTTGCATTTTATTGTTTTGATTCTTTAAAAAAACACAGTGTTCTCTTCTTTGAGATACGTATTCAAAATATTTGTACCATCCAATGGTCTCCAGCTATTGGAAAGCAGGTCCTTGTGATGATGATGGGTGCTTTTGCTTTTCACAGCATACCCCAAAAATCTCAACTGAACTTCCCTATAAATTGAAATAGGGGATTTTCTGAGATTGTAGATGCCTGTGAGAAGTTCTTCTGAAATATCAAATAAATTCCCTTTCTACCGGTGTCTCTGGAGTTACTGCTACTGCTAGGCCATGTACACAGAAGCAGATTTAATGATTCTTTGGGTATTACATATTGCCAAATTGTTGTTCAAAGTGCTTGTGAAAATTTATACCCCTATTCCACTGGCAGTGCAAGATAACTCACTGATACTTTTGAAATAAATGGTAATGTCAGCCTTTATGTTTTATTTTTCCTTAAATGATGAGCATGGTATGCTATTCTCCATTGCACTTTTAATATATATTTTCCTAATGACCTATGATATTGAGCATTTTTTATGCATTTATTGGGTTCTTAGCTTTTTTTTAACTCATCTTTTGTGAATATTTTTTACCCATTTTCTATTGTCTTTTCCTTTAAAATTTTGACAGTAAGACTTACACATATATATTTTTTCTTGGGTTTTTGCATCACAGATGCCTTATCCCTATCAATGGCTCAATTATGGCTCCATGTAGAATAAAATTTTGTTTTCATTTTTTTCACTGAAATTTAATCTATGTTTTTGTTCTGTTGTTGATTCATTCATAGTTGCCTATGGGTGTTAATGGCTACTATAAATTGGACTTTTCCTTATCAATTTTTTACTAAGCAAGTGTTAATGAAAAGCAACGTGGCTATTTATAGTACATCTACCCTGGCTAAATTTTTTTTCATTAGTTCTAATACTTTTTTTTTCCTTATTTTTGTGGAGTCAAAGAATATTGTTTGTTCTTTTCCAATCTCATATGTCTAATTTATAGTTTATAGCCCTGTTACCTTGTTTAAATCTGTCTATCTGATATTCACAAATAAGTAAGAGGCCTTAGTGGGTATACCTATCTCACTTTCTGATAATCACTACTTTCACGAAATGAACTATGTTTGCATTCATGAAATACACCTATTTAATCATGGCCCACTTTATTTTTTTTAAGATTTTATTTATTTATTTGACAGAGAGCGATCACAAGTAGGCAGAGAGGCAGGCAGAGAGAGAGAGAGGGGGAGGGGAGCAGCTCCCTGCTGAGCAGAGAGCCCAATGTGGGGTTCGATCCCAGGCCCCTGAGATCATGACCTGAGCCGAAGGCAGACGCTTTAACCCACTGAGCTACCCAGGCGCCCCATAATCATGGCCCACTTTAAAAATAAAACTGCTTGATTAAATATGCTAAATTTTTACTGAGATTTTAGTGTTTGGCTTGATAAAGTTTTCAGTCCTTGGTTTTCTTTATTATACTGTTCTTACTTGCCTTTATTGTCATGATTATATTATTTTCACAGAATAAATTAGATAATGGTAATTTCCTTTTCAAGAAGGTATATAATATTATTCTTTGAGAGTTAATTAAAATTTATATATAAATTTATTTGAATTGATGTTGCATCGAGGAAGCATAGAGATTATTTTATTACATGTTTAATTTCTTTTTTTTAATATAATTTTTTATTTTTTATAAACATATATTTTTATCCCCAGGGGTACAGGTCTGTGAATCACCAGGTTTACACACTTCACAGCACTCACCAAAACACATACCCTCCCCAATGTCCATAATACCACCCCTTTCTCCCAAACCCCCTCCCCCCAGCAACCCTCAGTTTGTTTTGTGAGATTAAGAGTCACTTATGGTTTGTCTCCCTCCCAATCCCATCTTGTTTCATTTATTCTTCTTCTACCCACTTAAGCCCCCATGTTGCATCACCACTTCCTCATATCAGGGAGATCATATGATAGTTGTCTTTCTCCGCTTGACTTATTTCGCTAAGCATGATATGCTCTAGTTCCATCCATGTTGTCGCAAATGGCAAGATTTCATTTCTTTTGATGGCTGCATAGTATTCCATTGTGTATATATACCACATCTTCTTGATCCATTCATCTGTTGATGGACATCTAGGTTCTTTCCATAGTTTGGCTATTGTGGACATTGCTGCTATAAACATTCAAGTACATGTGCCCCTTTGGATCACTACGTTTGTATCTTTAGGGTAAATACCCAATAGTGCAATTGCTGGGTCATAGGGCAGTTCTATTTTCAACATTTTGAGGAATCTCCATGCTGTTTACCAGAGAGGTTGCACCAGCTTGCATTCCCACCAACAGTGTAGGAGGGTTCCCCTTTCTCCGCATCCTCGCCAGCATCTGTCATTTCCTGACTTGTTGATTTTAGCCATTCTGACTGGTGTGAGGCGATATCGCATTGTGGTTTTGATTTGTATTTCCCTGATGCCGAGTGATATGGAGCACTTTTTCATGTGTCTGTTGGCCATCTGGATGTCTTCTTTGCAGAAATGTCTGTTCATGTCCTCTGCCCATTTCTTGATTGGATTATTTGTTCTTTGGGTGTTGAGTTTGCTAAGTTCTTTATAGATTCTGGACACTAGTCCTTTATCTGATATGTCGTTTGCAAATATCTTCTCCCATTCTGTCAGTTGTCTTTTGATTTTGTTAACTGTGTCCTTTGCTGTGCAAAAGCTTTTGATCTTGATGAAATCCCAATAGTTCATTTTTGCCCTTGCTTCCCTTGCCTTTTGCGTTGTTCCTAGGAAGATGTTGCTGCGGCTGAGGTCGAAGACGTTGCTGCCTGTGTTCTCCTCAAGGATTTTAATGGATTCCTTTCGCACATTGAGGTCCTTCATCCATTTTGAGTCTATTTTTGTGTGTGGTGTAAGGAAATGGTCCAATTTCATTTTTCTGCATGTGGCTGTCCAATTTTCCCAGCACCATTTATTGAAGAGGCTGTCTTTTTTCCATTGGACATTCTTTCCTGCTTTGTTGAAGATTAGTTGACCGTAGAGTTGAGGGTCTATTTCTGGGCTCTCTATTCTGTTCCATTGATCTATGGGTCTGTTTTTGTGCCAGTACCATGCTGTCTTGATGATGACAGCTTTGTAATAGAGCTTGAAGTCCGGAATTGTGATGCCACCAACGTTGGCTTTCTTTTTCAATATCCCTTTAGCTATTCGAGGTCTTTTCTGGTTCCATATAAATTTTAGAATTATTTGTTCCATTTCTTTGAAAAAGATCGATGGTACTTTGATAGGAATTGCATTGAATGTGTAGATTGCTTTAGGTAGCATAGACATTTTCACAATATTTATTCTTCCAATCCAGGAGCATGGAACATTTTTCCATTTCTTTGTGTCTTCCTCAATTTCTTTCATGAGTACTTTATAGTTTTCTGAGTATAGATTCTGTGTCTCTTTGGTTAGGTTTATTCCTAGGTATCTTATGGTTTTGGGTGCAATTGTAAATGGGATGGACTCCTTAAGTTCTCTTTCTTCTGTCTTGCTGTTGGTGTAGAGAAATGCAACTGATTTCTGTGCATTGATTTTATATCCTGACACTTTACTGAATTCCTTTATAAGTTCTAGCAGTTTTGGAGTGGGGTCTTTTGGGTTTTCCACATATAGTATCATATCATCTGCGAAGAGTGATAATTTGACTTCTTCTTTGCCGATTTGGATGCCTTTAATTTCCTTTTGTTGTCTGATTGCTGAGGCTAGGACCTCTAGTACTATGTTGAATAGCAGTGGTGATAATGGACATCCCTGCCGTGTTCCTGACCTTAGCAGAAAAGCTTTCAGTTTTTCTCCATTGAGAATGATATTTGCGGTCGGTTTTTCATAGATGGCTTTGATGATATTGAGGTATGTGCCCTCTATCCCTACACTTTGAAGAGTTTTGATCAGGAAGGGATGCTGTACTTTGTCAAATGCTTTTTCAGCATCTATTGAGAGTATCATATGGTTCTTGTTCTTACTTTTATTGACGTGTTGTATCACATTGACTGATTTGCGGATGTTGAACCAACCTTGCAGCCCTGGAATAAATCCCACTTGGTCGTGGTGAATAATCTTTTTAATGTACTGTTGTATCCTATTGGCTAGTATTTTGTTGAGTATTTTCGCATCTGTGTTCATCAAGGATATTGGTCTATAGCTCTCTTTTTTGGTGGGATCCTTGTCTGGTTTTGGGATCAAGGTGATGCTGGCCTCATAAAATGAGTTTGGAAGTTTTCCTTCCATTTCTATTTTTTGGAACAGTTTCAGGAGAATAGGAATTAGTTCTTCTTTAAATGTTTGGTAGAATTCCCCCGGGAAGCCGTCTGGCCCTGGGCTTTTGTTTGTTTGGAGATTTTTAATGACTGTTTCAATCTCCTTACTGGTTATGGGTCTGTTCAGGCTTTCTATTTCTTCCTGGTTCAGTTGTGGTAGTTTATATGTTTCTAGGAATGCATCCATTTCTTCCAGATTGTCAAATTTATTGCCGTAGAGTTGCTCATAGTATGTTCTTATAATAGTTTGTATTTCTTTGGTGTTAGTTGTGATCTCTCCTCTTTCATTCATGATTTTATTTATTTGGGTCCTTTCTCTTTTCTTTTTGATAAGTCTGGCCAGGGGTTTATCAATTTTATTAATTCTTTCAAAGAACCAGCTCCTACTTTCGTTGATTTGTTCTATTGTTTTTTTGGTTTCTATTTCATTGATTTCTGCTCTGATCTTTATGATTTCTCTTCTCCTGCTAGGCTTAGGGTTTCTTTCTTGTTCTTTCTCCAGCTCCTTTAGGTGTAGGGTTAGATTGTGTACCTGAGACCTTTCTTGTTTCTTGAGAAAGGCTTGTACCGCTATATATTTTCCTCTCAGGACTGCCTATGTTTAATTTCTTAATGATTATTGGGTATTCATACTCTTGATATTTAGGGAATAAATTTTGAATATTTGCATTTTTGAGAAAGTAATAAGGTTTATCTCAGATTACATATAAAAGCTTATAGTGGAAAATGACATGTTTTTTTTTTCAAGAAAAAAAAGGGAAATTAAAATATTCATCTTGCATCTGCTGATTTTCTAATGCCTTTAACTTGAAATAACCCATATGCCAAAGTAGTGTATTTTGAGGGGACATATTCTGCCACCCTTCTCTCTCTATCTCTTTCACTCTCTAGCTAGCTAGCTAGCTTTTACTTAAACTGTTAATATCTATATCCATCCAGATTTTAAATTTGGCCAGGCAGGTTCTCTATATTTTCCTATGTTTGTCAGCTTAAAATTGCTGATTCCTGTGTTCTAATTAGCTGAAAGATATTAGGGTTTTGTGCTCAGCCTTGTCTTGCTCTGTGGTTTCTTCTACCTATATATTCCCATTCCTATATATTCTAGAATTATAACCAAATTTTTTAACAATAGGGTGGAACCCCTCTATGATATTGATGATTTTGCTGATTCAGTCAGTTGGCCAGCAGTTGGAAGAGTAAGAAAATAAATGCTTGGTCTTCGTTTTCCCACACCCTTGACCCGAAGTATCCTGTGAAGTCATAGTCCAATGAAGGATAATAGTACTACATTTTAGCTTACTTTTATGAATGAAGAAGACCCAACCTAGACCCTGGTGTCAGACAGAAATGGTGGCCTCATTCCTCCATACACTGCTGAGGGCAAATTCATGGTTACCATTATTTACTTCAGGATCTGAAGCTACCATAAACCATTTCACCCACAGTCACACTTGCTTTCCATTTCTCTTGTAGTTTGGGTATTTCATTCCTAGCTTTCTGGGTCTGATTTTCCCACTTTATACTCCAGCTATTATTGCTGTTTTTAGTTCAGAGAGTGTATGTCAAAAAACTCAAGTGACTGTGTCATCCTAAATGCAAGTGTTTTGAAGATTTTAAAACAATTGCAATTATTTTTGTTAACCCTTGTCCTTCTCAGAAAATAAATGTAAAATATTTAAAGTAGAAGAAATTAATATGTTTTCATAACTCATTAGAACTATTTTCTATTTCATTTGTAAAGAAAGATATTCAAGGGGCACCTGGGTGGCTTAGTGGGGTAAGTCTCTGCCTTCAGCTCAGGTCATGATGTCAGGGTCCTGGGATCGAGCCCCGCATGGGGCTCTCTGCTCAGTGGAGAGCCTGCTTCCCCCTCTCTCTCTGCCCACCTCTCTGCCTACTTGTGATCTGTCAAATAAATTTAAAAATAAAATCTTTAAAAAAAAAAGATATTCAAGTAGTAAAAATTAGTTGTTGCAGTTAAAACTAAGTACAATAAATATCAGAGGTTTTGGAAGAAAGAATCATGTGCTAATGATCAGGCCTATCACTGAGGCATTATTCAGGTGCTCTGCATAAGCATAGTAGAGCTGTAAGTACATAGAAAAGCTACAAATGGCTCTGATAATTTTTTAAGTATTTCTATTATAGCTCTTCCATTTTTCACAAATGCACAATTAGGCAATGTTTACTTCTAAAAAATCAATCAGAATCAAAGCCTCTTGCTTAAAAATACCTACCATAACTTGCCCTAGTGTCTAGAATTTTAATAGTCTATTTTTTTTCATTAGGGCATTAATTTATATAAAAATATAACTACTCTGAGGTTTGTACTTAATTTGTGTGATATCTAGTTGTCATACAGGCCCCAGAAGAAATGTAAGATTTCACAGAGGAAGTTTTGGTGTTGATGTAGAAAGGCGAGCTCAAGAAAGCAAATATTATAGGGTAATTGTAGGATACATGGATCACATCTCAAATTTTAGGAGCCCTTACAGAACAATAAAATAATCAGAATTAGATATTGTTCTCTAAACATGTGAAACATTTTAATTTGTACCTATCTGTTGGGAAATTGAAAAGATTACTTAACATATGCCTCCCCACAAATCTGTCATCTACTGACCATAAAAGGAGAATCTTTGTTCAACCACAGTAAAAAGGGGACCAGAGGGGCACCTGGGTGGCTCCATGTGTTAAGCATTTGCCCTGGGCTCCAGTCAGGATCCCAGGGTTCTGGAATCAAGTTCAAAATCAGGCAACCTGCTCAGTGGGGGCCCTCCTTCTCCCTCTGACTGCTGCTACCTCTGATTGCACTCTCTCTCTCTCTCTGAAATAAGTAAACAAAATCTTAAAAAAAAAAAAAGAGGTCAAGAAAAACAAGAGAAATGCAATTTAGACATGACTAGGGAGTCTAAGTCAAACAAAATAAACTAAAATGTTGAAATTTATCTGAAGCAGGATAGAAAGAGTACAGACTTAATACATGACTAGGTCAAGCTTAGAGCAGATTCAGATTTTAAAAATAGAGAAAAAAGATTCTGAAAATTTTGCTTTGAATGACAAAATGAACCCTATTAATGTACTTTGAAAAAGTAAGTAAAGGGCTCCTGGGTGGCTCAGTGGGTTAAGCCGCTGCCTTCAGCTCAGGTCATGATCTCAGGGTCCTGGTATCGAGTCCCGCATCGGGCTCTCTGCTCAGCAGGGAGCCTGCTTCCTCCTCTCTCTCTCTCTCCAACTACTTGTGATTTCTCTCTGTCAAATAAATAAATAAAATCTTTAAAAAAAAAAAGAAAAAGTAAGTAAGAATTGGATTCCTTTTCAATTAGTATTTGATGTTAAATGATGCCTCCTTAAATGCAACTCAGACCATAATATCTGGGGTCACACTATCAATTACTTTAGTTAATGTAAAGTGTAAAGTAAACCGTGAATTGGAAAATGAGGCAAGTTTTTTTTTTTTCCTTAATGCTCATTTATTTATACTTGCAGCTATGAAAAAAAGTCGCATATAGAAATATGAGGTCTTCGCTGTTGGGATTGGTATGTGTGTTTTGAATTTTGCTTGTTAAAGCAATATATTTAAAACATAAAAGTTTTGTGTCTACTTAGGAAATGTAATTATATAATAACTAATACACTCCTGAGAGAATGTGATTCAGAACAGTAAGTTAATAATATTTGGGGGCGCCTGGGTGGCTTAGTTGGTTGAGACTCTGTCTCTTGATTTCCTCTCAGTCATGGTCTCAGGGTTGTGGGATTGCGCCCTGTGTCAGGCTCCACACTCAGTACAGAGTCTCCTTGAAATCCTTTCTCTCTCTTATAAATAAGTAAATAAAATCTTTTTTGAAAGTGTTATCATATTTATTTAGAAAACACATGAAAGTATATAATTTTGTTGTGACTTTATGAGAAATATCTGAAGAGTTAGCACATGAATGACTCTGTCTCCTACACTTAGGGATTAAAAAATATCCTGACATTCATTCCATTGTTAGAATTAGAAATATCAGAATTAAGTGCTCCATATCACTCAGCATCAGGGAAATACAAATCAAAACCACAATGAGATATCACCTCACACCAGTCAGAA